>NC_051179.1:69633620-69661119 GCF_013339695.2 Rhipicephalus sanguineus | reverse complement strand
GCTCCGCCTCGGCTAGTGTAGCTAACGCTACGAAAAGAGAGAGAAAGAGGGAGAGGCGGAAGCACACAGACACAAAATCAAACTCATCACAGTCACAGCTTCGCTATTGATCTATAGACGCCTTCGCAAGTCTTGTCTTCAGGAATTTTAGCAGTGTCTAACAAGCTTTATTAGGCTTCCGTTATGCTCGAATTGCTGGTTTCACGCCACAGCACGTAAAATGTCACGGACGACAGTGACCGCAGCGGTGGCGAAGTGGTAGAGCGTCCGCCCCCAATGCGGGAGGTACTGAGTTCGATTCCCAGTGCCTCCAGGCGCCAACCGGACCGGGCGTTCTGTCGTGTGTGTGGGTGCTCATATCGAGGTGGTGGCCTCTCATTTTCGCTCTGTCCTGTACTTTCGCTCATCTTCCCCCTCCTCCCACGACGCAGCACCGTGCTCCCTGATGGGTAGCCAGGGAGTTAGTGTCTATTCTTGCCTAAAACCACTATCAGGGACGCTAGGAAATCTTCGTTTTGACGGATCCATGCTGGATATGTTATGGTGAATTCTATTGGTAGATTCGGAGCGCTTCCGGTAGCAGTTTTCTGCTCCATTCGCAGCAAGTCTGTTCCATTGGCGGATTGAGAGTGCTCCCTGTATGTTTCATTGGCAGATCTGAAGCAGCTCCGCCGCCAGATTCACTCCACGGAGCAGCTCTCTCTACTCCGCGAAAAGCGGCGGATTAGACCGGAAGTCGCAAGCTCCCCGCGCGTGCTCAGAGCGTGACGTACCGCGTGCGCGATGCAATGCGCTGTCCGACCGCGCCGGTTTTCTCCGCTCGCGCCCGTGAAGGCGAAAACAGCGCGAAACGTGAGGAATGCTGGGCGTTTGCGAATCAGATGTGCGCAAGTGCCCCCTACCATTTGCTGTGGCGAGGGCGCTTGTGTTCCATTGGCAGATTTCCTTCGGTTGCTCTACGGAGGAGTGGAGTGCTCCGGCGCAGAGTTCGTCGGTCACCCCGAATACGCCAATGAAATTCACCATAGATGAGTGAAGGCCGGGCTACCCACACCATGACGTCACTGCGAACAGTAATAACGCAGGGCATTCTTGGAACGCGTCCATCTCGTCTTCCTCCCTTTACGTGCTACAGTTGAACAAATGTTTTACGTTCACCAAACTTCCAAATTGTAACACGTGACAGGCTTGTTCTTCAATAAATGATGCCGCCTGCAGGGCAGTGAGGTCACAATATTTTTCCGCACCATCGTTCTCCGCAGTCGATATGCTACTATTATTTTCTTCGTATCTACAACTGTCAGGAGTGCTGAAAAAAACGGGGCGAGCTTACCCTTTCATAACGCCTGGCTGACTTCTAAGGCTTCTCATTTCATTAAAGTGGTCGTACGTGGCCCATACGCACCCCGAGAATCCATATATATGAATTCACACTCTACCGACTTTCTCTGTATATGCCCTCTGTTTTTGTCGAGCATAAGCTTTTCATTTCGCAAGGTCTTAACTGGAGCACCTGCCCGCAACCAAGTTTTTGATCTAGTTGTTTATCGGTTTCTCAATCGACTTTGCAGGCTCCACTTTTCTTACTCCGAGCAGCCGCAGTGTAACTGTTTTGCCACACGGTGATGCAAGCGCTCGCGGCGGGCAATGTTTGATGCGACTTCACCGATTTTACGTTGAGTGCTTCCGTGAATCTTTTGTACATTGTGAGCGGGCGTACTGCACGCTGTGTGAATATGAATTCGCGGAGAGAAGGAAGCGATATTTCTTCTGCGCAGTCGGAAGCCGCTTATCGACGAGCCGACGTGTGCCTTCTCGATCAAGCGCCTGTGACCTTTTTCGAACACGAGGTCACAGGTTTGGTTCTTGGCCTCAACGAAGTTGTTTGTGTGAGGCCCCAAGTGTAGGGTAACAGACGGGGTTGAGACTTTGTAAACGTTCCTGGCTTTGTCTCTCTTCTCTCCTTTCTCCTCTCCCATCAGCACTGAGGTTAAGACTGGCAACCCCAAAATTCCTGGTGGTCGAATTGATTGGGAGCCCCGTGGTGTGTTCTCAGCACGAATTGAAATTGTATTTTTGGATGCGCTTGAGAAACAAGGACACAGAGAAGTACACAGAAAACCACGAGTGGAAGCGCATTCAAAAGTTGCACTATGCGGATGCTGTTATCTTACCAATTGTTGTCTTACCACTGTTGTCTTACCAATCCGCCTCTTCCTTTTTTCCTGTGCTGCCCTCTGCTGTTTTGGTAGGAGTTTGGTAGGGGCTGGGGCAACCTGGGGGGCGATCGGAGATCTGTTCGTTCCGCTTGTTCATTCTCCTGGGGAAGAACAAGCGCGCTGATTGGCTGAAGCGGGAGATGCCACTCAAGGCAGGGGGGGTGTCGCCATTTCTTTTTTTTGTTTGAGGTTTTCTTTTTTGGTGACGTCATGCCGCGTCATAACGAGTGGGGTGATCGGAGATCTCTGTTCTGCGCCGTTCGTTCTGCGCCCATTCTGGCGGCGCTCGCGATTGGCCGAAGCCGGAAAAAACCACGTCTCTGAGGGGCGTAGCCATTTTTCTTTTTGCTTGATCTTTTATTTTTTGATGACGTCATACCGCGTCATAACGAGCATGTCGTCTGCTACAAACGAACGGAGCTTGAGACCGTTCGCACGCGGTCTCTCTAGCGAACAAGGGCTTCGCACGGCATGATGCAAAGGTTGCGGCTGCCGCAAGAGCTGATTTTGAGAAAATGGCGCTTGCGACGTGCGCTTCTCTTGCGGTTGGAAGTGCGAGATGCGTTTGAAGACATTAGCGAGTGCGGCGTCGCTTTCGGTTCTCGAAACGAACAGTGCGAACGAAATGAACGGGCCTGCCACTGGGCTGTGGTCTTACGCGCAGGGACTTCTTAGTTCAAAAGCGCTACCAGCTACTGCCACGTGTCCTCCCGGTCTTCACTCGTGAACGACGGCCCCAGCGGCAACGACGGCGTAGCGATCTGTGGGTGCTCTTTCATAAAAGCCAGCAGAAGCTCCCTTTGACGATTCGACACCCGGGGTCCAAGGCAGACGTTGCGGTGGGACGACATTTTGAAAAACTGCGCCAACCGCTACTTTTCTTTTTCTTAAAGAAAAATTAACACCCATAAATATCAGCACAGAAACCTATTGCTGTTTCAGAAACTGTTTGAGCTTGAGAATAAAAACAATAACGCGAGCAGGTTAGGAAAATTAACATCAATAAATATCAGCACTGAAACCTATTGCTGTTTCAGAAACTGTTTGAGCTTGAGAATAAAAACAATAACTTTTCGTATAACAACTGTATATATTAGAAGGTGAGAAGCACTTCGTTTTGAAATATACGGTCCCCTTGCCGAGGAGAAACGATGCGCGTCTACTTCCGGAAAGCTCGCCGCTCACCGCTTGACGATTGGCTGTCCTCTTCCTCTCGGCGGAAGAGAGCTGCGGACCGCCCACTTTTGTGACGCAACACCGCCAGAACGAACGCGGAACGAACAGAGATCTCCGATCCCCCCCCCTGTATTGCCAGAAGCCAAGCCTCCGAGATGAAGAGACGTTTCGGGGCTCTTCAGCTAGGGGAAGGGCGCATGCGCCCGGGCATCGTGAAAAATTGGCGGATTGAATCTTTATGCGGTATCGCGTGGTGTGCGGCCGGAAAGGACGAAAGCAATGCGAAAGCAGTTTTAGCGCACGCGCTTGCTCATTTGGTTCGTAATGATGCGACATTTTCAGATAAAGAGAAAGAAAGAGAGAGAGAAACCTTGACGGAAATGCAGGACAGTTAACCAAGCTGAGTCCGCTTCGCTACCTTACACTGGGCAAGTCGAAACGTGACTTAAAGATGAGAGGGTCCAGAACTGTTCGCATCTTGCACAGAGCAGACACACAGTGAAGCAAGTTGTAAGTGACGGTCATAAAGAGGTAATGAGTTCTTGAATTTGTAGGACTGTATATATGTATATATATATATTTTTTATTTATCCTGTTATCCTAACAACTATGTGGAAAGGGGTAGCCGTCACCAAGCAATGGTGACAACAACTCCTTCATTTATTATCTATTTCAATAAAAAAAAAAGAGAGAAAAGGCGGCAAGGTTAATCATGTAGCTCATGTCGAATTATTCACCGCGCCCCTAATAAAGGAATACAAACTGCAACATTCTTTCGCCCTCCATCGATGTGAGGTTGACGCAATCGGAAGTCGAACCCGCGACTTTGTTCTAGGGGTCAGAAAGTCGTATAACCATCGAAACATCGACGTTATAGTGCACGAGTTGTTGAATAAATCGATAGATCTTTCATCGCATATCTAGATCTCGTGTATTTTTTCGCAACCCGGCGAAGATCTATCAATATTATTCTGTAACACTCGTGTGTGGTCTGCACAAGGAACAATGGAGGCACACGGTCTGAGACAGTTTATGCGAGTGTACGGCGGCCGTGGCGCCTTTGGGAAACGATGGTTGCCAGGATCGCAGAACTTAACGGTTCGAGATGACAGTCGCTATCATCTTAACGAGCGTCGTCTGAGGAGCGCTTTCCCTAATGTGTCCCATCTGCGGGTCTCCAGAGAAGGCCATGGGTTTTTATAATTCTTGTTTATTTTTATTTTCGTTTAAGTGTTAAAACCTTGACTCAAGGACCAGCGCGACGTATACCGCTACCAAAGTATACGGCTACCTACTATTTGTAGAACGGCACTTCTTTTGTAATCACGCTTACTTTATTCCCCTCACCGTACGGGTACTGCGGGTATAGGTTATGGTTATCCCGCGTCATTTGTATCAAGCTAAGGGCAGGCTTAAAATAGGCGGTGGCGAAACCCCCCTCCTAAATGGCTGTTCAATATTCAAGAGCGCGCTTCTAAATCTGCCCTTCTTTTCAAGCCAGTTATATGCATGAACGCTTGTAGTTTTCCAAGTGAGAGCGCGCCCACACTTTCCCCTGAGCAGTCTTTGCTTTTCTGCTTTTTTTGTTGTTTTGAAGAGTGGTGCTTCGTGCTAATATTAGCCCTTTGTGATGGTGTTATAATCGGGCCGTGGTATTAACGGCTGATTTCATCACATCGCTAGCGGGCCAGAAATGGTCAATAAAGGGGCGTGTCGGTTTAGGAAAGCCCGCAGGCCCTCGTCTCATTAGTTAATAGCTGCAGAAAAAGAAAAACTGTGTGTCGGCTTTCCGTCTCTCCCGCTGTCTCTCTTTGAAGCAGTTTAAGCTGGCTAGTATGAAGGGAAGGTACGTTGTAAAAAAAAGTCGTGTTTTACAAAACGACGTTTCTAAAAAGAGACAAGACGAAAATACTTGCGTTATGTCGATGGGAGATAACTGTATTAAAGGACTCGCAAGGTCATACGGCTGCTCCACTACACCGGTGACAGCTATACGTGAATCAAAGCCAATATCGCCGATGAAAAGATAGACACAAACCGTATGCCATTTCGTGAGAACGAGGCACAGTTGAGAAATATAGGTACGTCACACGTTACGTAACAATACAATGTATTTCGATTGGATATGCTCATTGGTTTAAAGAATGGGCTCTGCTTGTGTGCAAACTTGGTGCGCTTCTCTTTTATTTTTTAAAGTGACGCTCTATATGGCTCGGTTCTGGCGGATCGCGTCCACGGACTAAACTCCGCGTAGAACAGCATTTCCGGCGCCCCTCGCGCCTTCGCCTGCCTTCGCTACCGCCGATGTGGGGCGATACTCGGCGGCGGCACTTCCCACCAATCGTTGTGCCCCTTTGTTTCGTGACGTAGAGGTCGCGCTAGCGCTGTTATCAGCAGTTGCACTTTGGACTCGCTACGGGACGGTCGCTTGTCGTTCGCTCGGAGGAAGAAGAGCGGGAACTGAAGGAGCGCCAAGCGGGAATGAGCGCCAAAACGATGTGACTCACTCGCTCACTCTCTGAACGTCTCACAGCTTGACGAATTCGCATATGTTAATGTTCTTGTTAGATTATTGTAGTGTCACAGATAATGAGCGCATAGTGAAAGAACACGTGTTCCTTCTCTGCGTGTGCGCGATTGCCCTTTCGCCAGACGACGTCATCAGATCGGCGGTAATTCGCGGACGTTGTAGATCCGTCTTTTAAGTTCTTTGCACTCGGCTCACAGCTGGATCGCACTGCGCGGCCCATTTACAGCGTCTTTTCTTTCTTTCTTTCTTTTTTTTTTTGATACGCTTCTGGTTTGAGATCTGCTTCTGACATCGGCGTGAGTGTCTTTTTGTCTGCCCTCGTCAAAACTTTTGGCGCGGGCTGAAGCCGTTTAACTCTTTGCTGAGGTTCCTGACTTCTCCAGTTCACGTTTTCTCATTCTTGGTGATCACAGCAGCTATAGGTCTCGCCCTAACTGTCCATGATAACTGTTGTTTCGTTGACAGCCTCTTGAGCGCTTTGCGCTGTCAATTCAAGTGAACTTGCTGGAAGCACCAGTTCCTAAAGAAAGAAGGGAGCGGGAGAGAGAGGGAATGCAGGGCAGTTACAGTGTAGAAAAACTGGTATGCTACCACACACTGGGGAAAGGCATAGAGGAGTTTGAAAGTTAGAGTTAGAGAGCAAGAGGTCTTAGAGGGGGGGCACACATGCACAAAGCCACACTCCTCACAGTCACAATGTCGCCAGTAGTCTATAACCGGCAGTGCAACTCGGTTGTCTTCGAGAATTTTCGCGATGCAATCAATCAATCAATCAATCAATCAATCAATCAATCAATCAATCAATCAATCAATCAATCAATCAATCAATCAATCAATTTTTTTTATTCCGGTGTACAGCGAACACTGTATACCGAGGAAATTGGGCTAAAGTTGTATTAATACACCTGACGAGGGCCCAACTTCCCTTCGGTAGTTCAGGCACATGTTGCAGCATGTCGCCATCATCCGCGACGACCTCTCAGGACGACATTCCAAAATGGCTACTGCCGTCATCGGTGTGTGGTCAAGGCGAGCTAGAGCGACTGCGAGCGATTGTCTCCGCATAGCGCCAAAAATACGACCTGAAAAAGAACACACTGACAGGACGTACCGTAGATGCACAAATTTTCCCAATATCGAGTACTTCAACGAAGTTCTTCGTCCGGCGTCAACCTTACGAGCCTTTTTTGTCGCATTCCTGGACGTCAATTTTTCACTGCACGTATGACTAACAGAGCTGATTGATGGGCACGTGACAAAAGTATCGTTTTGATTGGCACTTCCTGTTAACATTTCTTCCCACTTATTTTTTCGCGTCGTTCCGTTTTCCGGAATACATCGACCAGGCGGGAAAACGAACGCCAAAACATACCTTGACGTCATCGAATGCCCGCCGCCTGAGGTGGCTACGGCACACAAGTTTCCGTGACGACAAACGAAAGAGCGCGACGTCACTCTGAAGGCGGGAAAACATCGCCGAAAGGTTCGTATCTTCCTAAAACGTCGAGCGAGCCCGTATACACGTAGCGCAGGTGGGGTGACGTCAATCAACCTGCGAAAGCGGCAGTGCCTGACGAAGTGACCTAATGAACGTATAGGACGTAGCGGTGACGAACCTTTATATAAGTTCCGCGCTCGACACTTCTATCAGTATTGTGACCGCTTTCTGACCAGAGACGGATAAAAATGGTAGATAACAGGCGTTTCGACCACGGTGACAGGTCCTCTGTGCTTTCAATTGACCCGTCGTAGCTAACCAGTACTGCGTAATGTCTCCAACCATATACGAACATGTAGATAGGCTCTTTTAGAGCCGGCTGCCTCAAAGACATGGTTTATAGAGCCATGTAAAACCTAGCGACCCAATATTCTTCTTTCAGCTACCCCCCCCCCCCCAATTCACCTTGCGGAATAGTGTGCATGTATAAGGGATTTGCCAATGCCCAAGAAGCACCGACTTGCGTGGCTAGGCCCGGCACGAAGAAACAGGCAAGATGAAGCCATCGAAAGCATTGTACAATATGACGCTAATCGGTAAAATACAAAAGCTAAATAAAGCGAAAGACAGAATTGCCGCTTATTTATGCCAGTCGGAAAACGCGTGTACCTATTTAGTTGAAAGTATATTGATAGTGTTAGTGCAGATTCATAGTGACGGAAATATATTCTGAAGGTATGTTTTGTGAATGCAGAAAAAAAGAAAACATTTTTGGGGGTTTACTACATATATATGAACACGGACATTCCTAACAGCTTTACAAAATAATGAAACACTGAAATAGCCTACCAATTTTTATTAAAGAAGCAGGAAGAATACTCATTCATGTCCAAGAACTTCTTACGCTCTCTTGCTTCAAACGAACCGGCGTGTTTTCCTTAAAGGACCCCTTAACCCTCCGAGTTTGAAGACGAGGGAGTGGTTTGTTTCTCGCCTTGACTACCCTTTCTACAGGCGATATCTCCTCCTCGCCACTTATTTCTCAAAATAACGTGTACATTGCCAGCACTAAGCGTGGAGCCTATCAGGATTTCACGCTTGTCGGCTAGACGCTGTTATCTCCGCTTGCGCTGTCGGAAACAGACAAAATGAAGCGAAATCAGTGGATCGCGCACGATAGTCATGCGAGACAAGGAAGAACGGGTTGGCATCGGCATGGCAAAGCAGTGACAATTCACAGCTGATATTTCGCGTATATGGACCGAGCGACTGCATGTACCGTAATGACGTCACGTGAATCACTGTCCTCGCGTCACGAAGTGCGCCGGAAAGGCGAGCAACGCCAGGAGAGAATGACGCCCTCGTTTTTTCTTTTTTGTATATTCAGAGGCTGGTTAGGGGCCCTTTACAAATACGTGTGTCAGAAACTGCTGAAACGTGCGCGGTACAGTCCAACCCCCACGAGCCTTGACCGCTGACGTGCTGCGGATGCTGGATGATTGCCGCCCACGTGCGTGCAACAGCTGAGGGTGCGTGGATAGAGCAACATCGAAGTTGTGACGCGTGTGGACCTTGGACACCACATCCTATAGACAATGACACTCGCTTTATATCAAGCGTTCAAAAAAAACAAAACAAAGAGAGAGGGAGAGAAAAGCAATGGGAAAGGGTGAGTGTTGCTATGTCATGTCATTTTTGTTTCGTACTAGCGTCAGCTGAAGTGAAAGCGACGGTATAGTTGCATCACCTGTGTATACTGGTTTGCGCTTACAGGTTGCTGCCGACATTGCATGCAAGTTCAACTGATTATGAAAAGACCCCCCCCCCCCATGACATTCATTAGCCCTGTTGACCATTTTTTCTAAGGTATTCTGCCTTCACTTCGTAAGAGAGAAGGAGAGACAGACAGACTGACCGAAACATAAAAGAAAGACACGGAAATGGGGAGGGAACATGTTTATATATACATGCATAAGTTCAGTTTCCTGGTGTACGAGGTGATTACTAAGTAATAACAAGTGCATGCGACACACACACAAAAAAAAGAACATTTCAATTATACGTATATACTGAGGCATTCTTGTCATGGATGATGGTGTTTCTGAATATGAAAAAATATAGACGTATACGACACTTTTGAACCGCCTCTCTTTTAACGAGTATATCATGTGCAGCGCCATGCAGGTTAGCGCGGTGTATAGGATCAGGGTAGAAACGGAACTGGCGGAATTCAAAGTGCTCCGTCATTGTAAACGCGCGAAACTGTCGCGCATGCCGCCGCCGCAGCCGCCAAACTCGGCTGGCAAACATCCGGCTGTAGGAGGACGTTCCATGCGTGCTTGCGAGGCTCTCGAAAAAAAATTAACGCTATATAAAGAGTCAGGCATTGTGATGCCGCCCTGACGTAGGTACAGTTGCACGCATGTGCGGGGACACGAATTTTGAGCGCATTTGTCATGCGCCTATCGGTGTGCGCTGGATGCTAGCTGTTGCGGATCTCGGAAACCGCGAGGTATAGGCGAAACGAGCCGGTAATATATCTGAGCTAGAAGAGTCTAACGATGATTCAGTGAAAATAATTTGTGAGGTGTTACGTGCCATAACCAGGTTATTATTATGAGGCACGCCTTAGTGGAGGGCTCCGGAAATTTCGACTATCTGCAGGCGTTCTTCAACGTGCGCTGACATCGCACAGTACACGGGTGTCTGGCATTTCGCCTACATCGAAATGCGACCGCCGCTGCCAGGATCGAACTCGCGACCTTCGGGTCAGCAGCCGAGCACAGTAACCACTGTAACTGAACCACTTTAGACTGGTAAATTTCCTTGAAGGCAATGTTATGTTTTAAATTAAGTTGAGGTTAATGAGGTTGAGGTTAATGAAAAACTCCGCTACTCACTTTAATCCATTTCTCTTTGTTGTAGAGCAAAAAAAAATGAAACTGTCTCAGCGGGCCTCTTACACTCACCTTCTGTATCTCGGTATAATGACGTCCGATAGAGCTGATTTCTGACCAGATCCATCTATCGTATCTACTCGCGTACTACCGGCATTGGCTACCAGTTGGCTCACGCCGGCCAGTGTTGCCGAACTATCTGCTAATATTGGCTCATGTTGGCCCTGTAATGGCTAGTCTTAGGCGATCGTTGCATGTCCGTTGTCAGAACAGCTGTGCTGCCTTTATCCAATCTCAATCCTCTGAGTGACAATGTCGAGAGTTCAGCCAGTTGGTACATGATTAAACATGAAAACCAGCAAAGATAACAACGGACATATACAGAGACGGCGACAGGGCAGCTCTGTACCATCTCCTTCTTTTTCTGTGTCCTTTTTTTTTTTTGCTGGTTTTCATCTTCAACCTCTGAGTGAGTTATCCAGAAATATATATGTAAAAAGAAAGAAATAGCTGCTGTTAACTTTGCGAAACGACCTAGCGGTTCGTGCTTTTTCCCTAAATGCCGACACACGTGAATCCCAGCTCTCTTTACAACGCAACGTTACGTCACGGATTTAAAATCACCTTCCTGCGCTCGGGCAGTCTCTCGACTAACGATAAACGTTCTATCGATTCCTGCTCTCCGTCAGTAGTCCATTTCTGAAAGTGCAATGCATGCTTCCGGATTGGCCCAACTGCCTTTCTCTATAATAATTGTTGGCGTTGCTTTATTCGTTCTCCCAGTGCAGGGTAGCAAATCGGACGTGCGTCTGGTTAACCTCCCTGCTTTTTCTTGCTACTATCTCTCTCTCTCTCTCTGTCTTTACGTGCCAAAACCACGATATGATTATGAGGGACGTCCTAGTGGAGGGCTCCGGAAATTTCGACCACCTGCGGTTCTTTAACGTGCACCGATATTTAAGCACACAGGCCCCTGACTATGAAGGGTGGAAACTTGGGCATGGTGGAGAGACATAATTAATGTAAGAACAGCGCAACAGACAAGTACTTAGCAAAAGACAGCGCTGTGCGTGTGTGTTCTTCGCTAATCGTTGTCTGTTGCGCTTTGCTTACATGTATTAGGACCTCTGGCATTTTACTTCTATCGAAACGCTGCCGCCGGAACCGGGATTCGATCCCTCGACTATCGGGTGAGCAGCCAAGCACCATAACCACTAGACTAGCGCGGCGTGTTCAACTGTTTCTTCTTCAGCGCCTCCCTTTTATCGGAGTTTCAGGGTTGACTCCCTATAACTTCAACCCATCAGCAGACAAGCTCAGAGCGCAGAAAGGCTGAAAAACAAAAATCGAGGTAAGGTGACAGTACACCCGTATACCAGTTACTTTTCGTTGGGCAAGATCGCCCGCGGGCATCGAGGATTTCATTCGGGGCCAATCGATGCATCCTTCGTCGAGATACCTCAGTATAGCCTCCAATATAGGCGCAGACGCAATAAAATACCGAGCCCAACGCAATCGGCCGATGGTTGAGCAACGCGATCCCGCAAACTTCATTTCTCTATTTTTCTGCGCAGCGGCAGCTGCAAGACTCGGTATTGTGTCCAGCGTCACAACTACAGGGCAGCGGTAAAACCCGGTAAACGCGGCTTGACTTTCGATTTTCACTGTGCAGTGCCCTAACGGCAACAAACCTGCGGGGTGGTTGAAAGGGCCGGCGGACGGGGTCATCCTGGTTTTGGACGTCTTCCTTTCTTTCTTTCTTTCTTTCTTTCTTTCTTTCTTTCTTTCTTTCTTTCTTTCTTTCTTTCTTTCTTTCTTTCTTTCTTTCTTTCTTTCTTTCTTTCTTTCTTTCTTTCCTTCTTTCTTTCTTTCTTTCTTTCTTTCTTTCTTTCTTTCTTTCTTTTTTCCTTCTTTCTTTCTTTCTTTCTTTCTTCTCTGTATATAGATGTTTTTTCTGCTTATTTGATATTTGTCAGTGCTTTGCTCTTTTATTTTGATAGTGCTGCGATGAACACTCCTCCTTTACTTCTCTTTTCCCTCTTCGTGTATTTTTATTTTTCCTGTGTTCGCGTGCGCACACGTGCACGCGGAAGGGGCGGGGGGGGGTGTAGTTTTTATAGACTCAACTCTGTAAAAACAGGAAGAGTCCCAGACCACGCGAGGTCTTTCTCTGTCTGTCCACATTTGTGACGTTAGCGCTAAATATATGTCCATAATATCGCAAAGCTACTGCACACAAGGACACTTTTTCGTTTTTTATATCTTGTTTCCTGACTCTACTGCCTCCATTGTTATCTGATTCTTCAAATATGTCCTTCAGATTACGTGCACCGCTTGGCGGAAATAATAGAGCTTCATGTACGTGTAATGATATACATCATCGCACAGCTCTTCTCTCTACCGCCACCTCCCACCCCTATTCAACCGGAGGCAGCGAACGTCGCCGTAACTGGTCCAAATACATTACGATACACGAGAAAAGAATTAATTAAGCCTTAACAACAGCATCATAAGTTATTCATTCATTTCGCACAAGGTAGCCTCGAAGGGAGCCCTGCGTGAACTGCCAAACAAAGCGTTTGTTCAGGGCCTGCTGAGGCGTATTTATGTGTGGGCGTTATTATGTTGTGTTGCTGATGAACTTTTTCTCTGTTGTTTAACATTATACTTGATATATCATAACTTATGCTTTGCTATGACGGTTGTTCATGGTTCAAAAATCATTGTTGTGCTTTTCTGAATTTGGTAAATAATAAGTAAATAATGTGTAACGAAGCTGCACAGTGGCGTTATGATGGACATCGCAGTCGAAACCGGATTAGCATTGACCACCTGATGTTATTCAACGCCCACCTAAATCAATGTATACACGGGCTTGCATTTCTGCCCACAACAAACTGCGACTATACCGTATACGGCCGGGTATCGAATTCATGACCTTGTGATCAGCTGCTGAACGCCTTTTTTTACTTGGCCACCGCCAGGTGCCTCAAGTAATTGGCTTTTCTGCATTTGCCAAGTTTGCAAGTGGAGAGAGTGCACGGCTCTTCTTTCCTTCCTTCTTTAAAACTTGCTTGATGTGTAACACTTCTGAAAGCGAAAATATAACAATGAAAAAAAAAAAATGATTAACACGTGATTGGCTGCTTTCTTGCAAAAATTGCCATTTTGTCAATCTCGGAATTGTTTTTTATATTTCCCGGCTATTCGGAGCCCATTTTTCTTCGCCGTCATTTTTCACGGGCAATTTAACGCATCGCTCCCGCAGCGTGGGCTTCGTCAATGATCGATGAGAAGCCGTTGGCAACTGCCTCACTTCAAGCGGATAACCAACAGCGACAGAGCGTGTTGCCAGGTGGAACTTATTTCGTACGTTAATTTTCTCCTCACTTACCCTGGTGCCGTTGCCAATAATTTGGATTAGAATTTAAGTAGCCTACGTTGTTCAAGGACATCGATGCATTTCGCGAGCAATGGAATAAGTTGCTGTGAGGACTTACTTATGTCAGGAATTTCTTTTAATTGCGTGCCAAGTGACTTTGTCGCCGTCGTAATAACAATTCGAAAAATTGAGATGTGGCCAGAGTCGCCTGCTAACGAAGCCACAGCTGTACATCTTCTTAAGAACCATTGAACGTAGCAGGGGTCGGGTTTTGATGCAAGATTGTTATTTCGTGGTTTTGTTTTTGTCTGTTATATAATTGCTTACCTTTATCTTTTGATCGTTTATTTATCCTCAAGGCTAAACGGTATTGTAGAGAAGTGAATACAGTCAGCATGAAAAGAAACATAGCCCTGTTATGCAATGTCAGCTATACAATTATTAAAGCTCTATTCGCTAAAATAATAGTCAGCGTGCCATCTACAGACGCCAATAGGTCTTAAATATTGCGTATTACACGGCATAAATGACTACTTAGCACCTATTATGGCATAATTTCGTGCTTGTCTCTGTCTTAACGAGAGCGTTGTCTTTGAAATGATCAGTAGGCTTGAGTGACACTTTCCGCTCTCACGTCATTTACTGTGCAAGGGAATGCTCCCATAGAAAAAAAAAAACGCAAACATGAAAAAAAAAAAAACCGCCCTAATGTTTTGTACCAATGAACCTTTCTTATCGGCAGACTTTTCATTCTTTTTGGTTTATCCTTTACAGTTACAATATCGTGTATATTGTGGCAAACGTAATGTTGTCACCCTTTGTCATCGCCGGAAACAATATGCAGCGCACAATCAGAGATAGGCCTAAACGATTTCAATGTATATCTGGTGATGTATGGATCGATGCACGCAGTTGCGAGCTTTAGGGTTTTTTTTCTTTTCTTTTTTTTTTAAGTGAGCCCTAATCGAAATCAACTCTGCGTTTGAACCTCCCATCTGTGTTATCCCTTCGATGTCTTTTCATGAGTTCTTAAAGACCCCAAAGCGCATTTCCCGTATGTCTGTAGTGACGTGTGGACCAGTTAGGCATCGGTCGAATTCTGCGTGGTGGCAGGCGTACTGCTTTTATCTATATCATTATTTTCATTTAGAAACACGATTCGTCACGCAGTTATGACAAACGCAACCAGATAGGGAAGAAAGTAGATAAGAGACACGCGCGCAGCAGTCACAGTCGGCTTCACAACGATCTAGTGGTGCTTGAAAAGGTGCGTAACAACTTCTTCACTGCGGATTTCGATCGTTTCTGCTAAAAGGTAAGAAAGAGGGAGGAGGAGGCAACAAGATAAAATGTTACGGAAGTCAAGTAGGTGAGAAATCGGCTCTTCACCAAGTCATAGAACTAAAACATCGGAAAGGAGAATAGAAGCAAAGATCAGTAGATAGGCATAATATTCGAACAGTAACAGTCTCCCTTAGCGTAGACAGCTGGGCTAGTTGGTTTTGGTTAAGGCTATGTAACATGATAAGCGTAATCTTGAGGGACAAGAAGAGAGCAGAGTTGGACAGGGAACAGACGGGTGTTTGGGATATCTTTGGACTCCACAATACCTTTGATGAGTTGGCTGAAGCGCAAGTGACCACACAGATTAACCGCCTGCTACAGACGCCAACCGGCAGAGAACTTCTTCAGAGGATCGGTCTCGGTGGACAAGTACAGGCACATGGAAGAGCTAAGGAATTGTCGTGCTTAGTCAGAGCCTGGTACAAGATATGTCCCCTACCGAAGAACATGGATCCAATTCTACATGCTGGAAGGCGTAAAGCAAGAGCAGCTTACATAGATAAAAAGACAAAATATTTGAATACGGCAAGATTTACGGACGCAGCACCATATCAGACTAATGCAAAAAATATGGTGGCTGTGGTCACAGACCGAAAAGGAAACATTACAAGTTGTGCCTCCATAGCCCAAGCCTCCATTACAGAAGCGGAGGAGATAGCGCTAGCACTGGCAATCAAGGAGGGCAGGGAGCGAAAAGCCCCACTGACAATAATCACGGATTCGAAGGCTGCATGTAGGAACTACGAAAGGGGTAGAATATGTACGAAGGCCTTCCAAATTCTAACCAAAGCTCCTAGAGATTTTCCAATTGAATACACCCAAACGATTATCTGGGCGCCAGGGCATGCGGGCGTCACCGGGAACCAGTTTGCGGATGAGGCGGCTCGAGGCTTCACAAATCACCGAGCTTCCTTGCACACTGCAATAGAGGACCCAACGCCCCTAGACCCTAATTTTGCTACAATTCTTCAGTATTACAGGGAGAATAGAAAACTCTATCCAGCACCGCATAAGAACCTCACAGCAATGGAATCTGCGGCGTTACGCAGACTCCAGACAAACACATACACGAACTTACACAGGCTACATGTATTCTACCCCACAGCATACAGAGATATATGTCCGTGGTGCGGGGCCCCACCAACTCTGTTTCACATTACATGGGAGTGTACACTTCACAACGAAGAACACCACAACATGAATAACACAGAGGAAAAATGGGAGGCACTGCTGTCCAGCTCGGCCTTTGATGATCAGCTTTGTCTGATCCAACGGGCAGAGAAGATGGCAAGGGCCAGCGGAGCCCTGGAATAGGGGCCCGACCATTTGCTTTGCTCCGCGTTATACGCAAATAAAGTTTCTCTCTCTCTCTCTCTCTCTTGGGATATCTTAGTCGAAATCAAGAAGAAGAAATGAACATGGGCGGGACATGTAGCGCGTAGGCAAGATAGCCGCTGGTCATTAAGAGTAGCTGACTGAATTCCAAGAGAAGGCAAACGCGCGAGGGGGAGACAGAAAGTTAGGTGGGTAGATGAGATTAAGAAGTTTGTAGGTATAACGTGGCAGCAGAAAGCACAGGACCGGGTTGATTGGCGGAACATGGGAGAGGCCGTTGCCCTGCAGTGGGCGTAGTCAGGCAATGGTGGTGATTATTATTATTATTATTATTATTATTATTATTATTATTATTATTATTATTATTATTATTATTATTATTATTTAACAAGATACTGGTGAACAAGGACACGGACGAGTAGATTTGTTGGTGTCTTTCTAAACGTCCCTGTCTTTGTTCGCCAGTATCATGTTAGAGAGCAGTAAACGTCTGTTGTGTTTACTTAGGGCGGTAAATGTACTGACATTTAGGTGCACGTTAAAGAAACCCAGACGGTCAAGATATGTTCGGAGTCCCCCAATACGGCGTCTCTCAAAATCCTATGATAATTTTTGGAATTAAAACCCCCAAAATTATTCATAATGTGAACTAACAGACAACCAACATTAATGAGAACTGACGCCGTCACGGCTACGAGCGGAGCTAACTAACACTCCCAGGTTTAAATGCACACATATACCCGATAAAGTGGACGGGAGAATGACCGCCACCATAGTTCAATTGGTAGAGCATCGGACGTCTTATTCAAAGGTTGCAGGTTTGGTCCCTGCCGGTAGCAAGTTATTAAGGCAAAAGCCTTATATGCCTCACTAAATGCGAGATTTGATCGTCGGCGTCTCGCGTCCTGCGGCGTCGGGGACGAGTGGCGCAGAAAATCATTATCACGTGATGACGTCCCATATGACGTCATCACGTGATACCGCAGTAGCGCCCCCCTTAGGGCGACGGACAAAACCGGAGAGAGCGCGACCTCAAGAGAAGAAAATGAAGACGGCGCTTCGCAGTTGCACGCGAAGCCAAAGCTCGTGTTACCTGCTGGCGTCGATTCTGGTTCAGCCGCCTCGTTCCTTCACTCCTGAGGCATAAGCCCACACCGCCATCACATGCCATCGTAGCTTGGTCAAAGGTGGGCTGATCACGGAGGCAGTGCAAAACCAGGGGTGGTGCCCCCGATTCTGGAGGCAGTGCCAAACCACGCTAGGTTCACTAGGCTTTCGGAGGGTGGCGGGACAGGATAAATACATCTAGAGTTACTGTATATGCTATAGCATATACAGTAACTCTAAATACATCTAGAGAGCCTACACAATCGGCCGTTCATGTAGGCTCTCTAATACGTCGACTCAGAAGAAAAAGAAGAAGATGGCTTTCGCCTTCGAGTCGTCATAGGTGAACGCATGAGGGACCCTGTGATTTTTCTTTCGTCCTCTTTAATTTCTTCACATTTAGATCCCAATTACTACAAATAATATTCCCTATACTTTCCTTGGCTTGAACGTCTGTTAGTTTTCATTAATGTTGTGTCTAACAAAGAAAAAAAAACGACCCCTTAAAATTTCCCTTCCTTCGTTCAAAGATTATTATTGTTATTATTACAGATATAACGAGAAACCACCGAGAAAGAGAAACACAGATATTTCGACATTGAAAGAAGCGTCTAGAGCCTAAACTTTCTGTTTCAGCATCACGGAATGGCTCTGGTTACTTTATGCAAATTCCGAAGTATTTCAATCATCGCCACGCAGTCTTGCCATGTGAAAACAAGAACTGGGTTGTTTGGTTTTAGGTATCTTGTACTTTCTATATGTATTTTGATGCTCTAGGGATGGTAGTTTATTTATTGCTAAAACGAATTTAATAATTTATTTTTGCCCTGTTAATACTAAGCCTAGTTTCCAGCGGTAGCGTCAGGACATAGATTCCAGACCACGACCCACTTAACAACTGTTGGAAGTGAAAACGCAGGGCCGCGTCTCCACACAATTCAGCCGTGGCGCCGTTCTGCTTGAGCCGCCAACTTCCAATTATCTGTCGAGGCGCGCGCCACTGAGCTTGTATGTGCCAGTCGACCGGAGGAAAATTTGCATATCTAGAGCTACTTCTACGCTGCCGCCACGACGGGACAAGCGCGACTAAGTCACGGAAGGAAGTAAGCTTCCGGCTTCGTTCTAGTCTACCGCGCCATTTCCTTCGTTTTATCATTATTATTTTTGTTTCTCATTCATCATTCATCGTGGCACGCATGCAATAATGTTGCTGCTGCTTCGTGTCTCGCAGATTAGTAACAAAATGCGTTCTTTCTTTTTCTTTTTCTGGGTTTGTGTCACATGCATTACACGCCTCGAAGCAAGGATGAATTTATGCGAAGGCAAGTAGCACTAGTGTGTGAAAAGTTCAGTGGATGTTACATAATGTGATGAAGTGTGTTCTCACTTCGCGTTTTCGTTATTTAACGTCATGTTAAGATATAAAGATATAAACGTCATGCGTCATGTTAAGATATAAAGACTAGGCAGAGAAAAAAGAAAGAAAGAAAGCGGCTAGGAATCGTCTGCTAAAGGAAAGACACCCCGTCCATCCGCTTGAAAAGTAGATAAAATGCGGTGTGTGGTATATATATATCTCAAGAAGCTGGCTTCTCCTGAACGTTCTCTTCTTTCTCCAGCCCCCCCCCCCCTTCCTCTCTTTCTCAGTAATGCTGCTCCGGGCTCCCTTATTGGTTGCAGAAATAAGCGTCTTTCCTCCATACTCATATCACTGCTCTAATGATTCGGGAGAATCGAAAATGTGGCCGGTTGATGGCCGGCAGAGCGTGCAAAATCTTGGTGAAACACGTTTCGCATGGCCGCTGCTGTTTACGCTATAGGCCACGTTGCGACAGTCGCGGCTGTGTACTAAAGGTATATGCTCTGACCAATATATCCACTTCAGAATTATTTCGCTCGACGAAACGTGCCTCTTCGCGCGTGTGCTTGACTTTCTCAAATCGCTTGGAAGCTCCGTGCTTTCAAACTTTCAGCTTGTAAGGATTGAAAGGCAGGGTTTTTCAATGGAGAGTCTCCTTTTTCGAGTGGTTGCGGTCCTTCTTTCAGATAAGGTATCCCTGCCATTCGAGGGACTTTCGAGATTTCGCCCCACGCGTGACAGGATTTTCAGCCGTGTGTCACGCAGAAATAACGCTGTCTGTGAAATACGCTTCGCTTCGGGCAAATATCGACCCGCGTTTTCGTTTTTATTGGCAGCGTCCGCGATATTGCCGTCTTGGAGTTGGCAGTATATACCGGGCTAGCCCATGCTGTTGACTTTCGGATGCAGGAAGGGCTCGAGATGTCAGCTCTCTAGCCATCCAGAAGCCCGAGCGAGATATTATATTTGCACTCTATACAATATTCACGGCTCCAGCGAGTATCTGCACCGACGTGTAAAGCGGATACCGTAGGACGTGTGTTTCGCATCACAGCGCTGCGTATAGCTTCCAAGGGTGTCGGTCGAAGTGAAAAATGACATGCCTTGGTCATTACCTCCATGTGCGGTAGTCACGGATTTAAACGCGAAAATTTAGGGCTAAGTATTGCACACACTTTCGTTTTCAGCCTCAACAGTTCGTGCGATCTCGGCGTCATTTTGACTCGAACACTTACATCAGAGCCAACATTACCTATGTAGCGGCCAGATTTGTAGCGACATGACACGGTTATCACGAGCAGTTGTTTAAATTAAAAAATGATATCGCGTTTCGATCCGTGAGTACTGTAGTTTTCTGGATTTGTATGATTAGTGGACGATGTTAACACAATGGCTTGTTTTGGCCAAAAAACTCCCAGAAAACGGTGACAATTAGTTGACAGCGAAAACATTAATTACCGGTGTAATCTTTTTGTACAAAAAGATGGTTGAGAACGTCTGCTGTAAGAGAAATTCGCTGCGTCATTAAGTAATAGAAGATAGTATAGAAAAAGGAAATAAGAAGAAACACGAATATTTATTTTTACAATGACCGTACAGCAATACTGCATGTGCAAACTCCATTCAGCACAATACGTCTCCCGCAGGATATACTTATAACCTGTATATATTCTCCGTTCGCGTGCGATACATGGACATTTTCTCTGACCAAGTCTACGATGTACAAAATGAATATACGTGGTACACACGAAAGTGGACAGTTCTTGGAATACTTTGTACGCGACAAAGAATATGCAGTGACGGTAATCAATGTTCCTGCCGAAAGTGTATCGAAGTTTCGCGCTAGTCGTCTAAGAAGACATCATTATACCAAGTTCACCTGAAAGTTCCGATTAGATTCTTGGAAACAGAACACTCTTCCGTGGAATCTGAAGGGAGTTATCAAAGAAACTCGGAAGTCCTCAAAAGAAGAGAGCCACGCTTACTCGATACAGACCGAGTTTCCCCGGAACAAATAGATAGTTTGTCCACCGAACTGGAAATCTTCAAACACTCGTGCGACGAAGTGGACGCGAGAATTCGAAAGGGTTTCCCATTCATATGCTAAGCCGAGCGCTCACTTAGCGTAATTCCTTTCCGCAGGAAAGCACTGCGGCTAATTTTCTTCGCGCCTGCTTGCGGTGTATATCGAGAGAGGAAAATAAAAGGCATGCCACCGCTTTAAAGCTTCTTCGGCACTCAGCTTAATTAGAAGTACTGGATCTTTCTTAGCGAAGAGCTGTCGCAAAATTAAAATGGTGGCGAATGAAGCTTCAGTAAGCTTCGCTGACCAGGTATATTCGTTCGCGCTATCACAAAAGCAAACTCCTACAGGATAAACACTCCTTCTTAACAAAGAGAAACGGTTATTGAGACCGGGCAGTCGACGCATCAACAACGGACTCAGTATAACGGTCATCGGAAACGAAATGCTTTGTCGCGCGTTTCGAGTGATTATGCAAATGCTCGCAGGAAGGAAAAGAGCTTAAGCATGCTTAGAAGACACTGTCGGTTGTGGAATGGAAGTAAAGTGAAGTGAGCTGCTGCAAATTAATTTCACTCGTTCCGTCGATGACCGTGTCTTCGTTCGCACTGTGGATAGGATTCGCACTGGATGTCGATGGTCGCAATTAACGTCGCGAGAAATTCCGGGACGCTGGTGTGCTGCAGCGTTCCAAGCGTGGATACGGAGCTGGGTCTTTTTGTAACAATTCAGCGGAACACGGACAAGAACCGTTCGCGAAAGGAAAACGCGGGCCTGAAACAAATATTTTCTTTGTTCGTTTAACACTTCATTCTCATTCCTGTATACTCACAGCACTAAACATAGGATATGAAAGTGAAGTATAATGGATGACGTGATTAGGAGATGCAAGGTTCTTTTGTTTATTATTCAACGTCGCTGACATGGGCATCGTTTATGACCACAGAAACTCATTTGTGTATATTGACGTATGTAGAAAAATAAAAAGGCTACACTGTCACCATATGCTAACGATGATTATTCCCGTTAAATCTGTCATTATGTTTACAAGGGCCTGTGCAAATGCCGGTTAACGTTGTTGAGTGCAGCCTTGCTCAGCACTTTATGTAACTTCAGCACAGAATTGGGTGCTCATTCCCGGAGATGACGTACTTCGTTCGAGGATAGAGAAGAGTAACGCAGATACAATGCACCCCTTGGGATCTCCCTGAAATGAAGCTTCCGCGAAGCCGTTAATTAAACGTCATAACACGTGTGGAAACGCGGAATTGTATTTAACCTCAGACGACAGAAAGTGTTATATTCAACAATATCGGAGTTGATCCGTACCACAGTTCCCAACTGCAATGGGACGCGATGTTTATGTTTTTAAGCCAGCGCCGTTCGCGAGGATACGCCAAAGTTCAAACAATAGGTAATGCGTAAGAACGCACCGACGATGTTCACCCGTCTCACTTCAGCATCTGTGGCCTAATCGAAAATGTCTCACTCGCGTAAGCATTGGCGCGCCCGTGCTGTCATAAATACGTGCGACGTATTAAGGAAGTTTCGGGGATTTAATCAGTGTGGCAAACCGGATGCTGATATCTTGTTTACCTCCCGGTCATCCTCTTCATACCAATCTCGGGGATTTAACGACCACCTGCCGCCCTCGGAGCTGTCTCCGTTGGTGGTGACGGAAATGCATAACGGTGTTCGCAAATGCATCGGAAGTGCTTTTTGAAGGTAAAATTATTCGCAGCGAGATCGCCGCGCACAAGTTCGAAATGTACAAAATGGAGCTCCACCTGGTAAAACTAACCCTATTTACTACAATATTTGTGACCATAAAGAAGACTTATTAAACACCTCCTATGTGAATGTCCTGCATACGACGATGAGAGGCTTGCCCTTCGAAGAGCATTTGGGCACTTGTGTGACGGTTGGTTAACGGAAGAGCACATCTTGCGACCTTGGTCTTGTGCCTCTACTATATGCAATGCCACGGAAGTGCTGCTACCCTTCTGGAGACGCACCCTCCTATATCACCGCTTGTGACGATCTGGACGATGAGCGTTTCTCTGCCCGTGAATGTCAGCGCAAGGTACTGCCCGCTTTGGGCAGTACCTTGCACTGACATTGCACTGTGCAAGGTAGAGCCCGCTTTCCCTTTCGCCTTTAGAGGGTGGCCAACGAGGCCTGCCTGCTTTTCTCTCATAACTTCTCTTTCTCTCTCCACATTCAGGTTACGCCTCTTTGGCAGTCATGTAATATCAGTCATGTAGCACCGCCACGGTGGTCTAGTGGTTATGGCGCTCGACTGCTGACCTGAAGGTCGCGGGATCGAATCCCGTCCGCGGCGGTTGCATTTTCGATGGAGGCGAAAATGTTTGAGGCCCGTCTATTTAGATCTAGGTGCACGTTAAAGAACCCCAGGTGGTCGAAATTACCGGAGCCCTCCACTACGGCGTTCCTCATAACCACATCGTGGCTTTGGGCACGTTAAACCCCAGATATTATAATATTAGTCATATAATACCAGGGCAAGCTCGGTGCTTTGCGCCCGCTACAGCCACTTCATATTGAAGTTATCTTGCTGATTAACGAACAGCAAAATACGTGATCAAGCTTCGTGACGTAGACGCACTGTTTCGTAAAGCGTTCTCGCTTCTCAGTGTCGCTCGCCGTATCAACACGCCTAGCAACGCGTTATATTACTCCCAAAGGCGACGTCGCGGATCTCACACGCAACGGGAAAGCGCATTTCCTTCGAGAATCCCGGTGCTATAGGTAGTGAGAGGGAGCGAGATTGATGTGTTCTAGATTGGAGGGAGTTTGCGAGGACAAGTGGGTGGCCGAGGAGCAGGAGTGGGGTACAGGGACGACCGGTCTCCGCCAGGTGTCACCCCCGTCGCAGCTTCTACCACGTGTCGAGAGGCGCGCTCGTGACGTCACCGGCAAAACTCCGCGCCTGCCCCGCGTGCGCGCGCCGCGCGCGCTTGCGAGACGATGGAGGAGAGAGGCGGGGCACGCCGCTTGCCTTGCGGGCAAGAAAGCTTTTACGAGCGAGCGCCGCTCCTGCGCGGGACGCTTCTCCGCCGGTCTCTCCTGCGCGGTGGCGAAGAGGCCCACCGGTGGTGGTGGTGGTGTTGTCTGGATTACGCTGTCTTCTCTCTGTACATGGTGCGCGTGTGTGGGCTTTCAAAGAGTCGTTGAAACGAACAGCGGTGACTGTTTCGACTTTTCGTCTTTTCCCGCGCTCTACTAATCTGGACTTTATTGACAAGTAAGTTTTTCATGACTTGGTCTCTGAAGTAACTCTTCGGTTTTTCATATGAAGAGTTAATTGTTTTGCTCTTTTTTTTTGTCACTGATTACGACCACTCGGAGGGATATTAATCATCGGCGCGGGTAGAAGAAACTGTGAAACGTGCTTCATACATAGCTGAGGGCTTTCAATAATTTTCGCTGCACAGGTGATGTTACTGACTATAGTGAGGTATCTTTTAACTGGGACATTCGCACTTGGGCTTCGCATGTCCCTTTCAGCGAATGAAAGCAACAAATTGCGTTGCAAATAGAAAAGGAAGAAAGACGCACATTTACATTTTTTTTCGTAAGGAATTGCATTAAGACACAGCAACATAGAATTCCTTTTCATGCTTTACGTGTTTGATAGCAGGTGTACAAAAACACATAAGAGGGATCAACTACGAAAAAGAACAGCACACATGAGTTCTTTTCATGCGCTCAGGTATTCCCTATTTTAGTTAAGCTCGTTTATGATCCGTTCAAGGAGATGGAAGCTTAAAGAGGTGCATGAACCGAAGCGTTCACGTAATAAAACTGGAGTAATAAGTTTTCTGACGTACATAGTGCGTTCAACTACACCGTTATTTTTGCCCGCATTGATTATCAGTGCCACAGCTTTCGCTTCCCTTATGATATCATCGGCAGTGGGTAAGCGATATCTGCCGCGTCGTGACGTATGCGATGAACAGACAGCAAAATAAGGTTCCCATCGGTGAGGAATGGACTGAATGTCACTTTGCGTTGTAGAAGCTTCGCGCGGTTGTTCTGCGCCCCTTAAAAAAAAAAAAGAAATATGAACAACAAATGGCCGCTTCTTTAAACAGACGTATATGCAGTCAATTAAATTAGTCTTACAATTGGTATTACAATATATATTGGTAAAACACAGATACAATTATGCACTCAAGGCAAGTCTTTATTGTAATAAGAAAAAAGGAAGAACTTCGCCCTAATCAAAACCCGTTTTCCTCCTACCATTGCGTAATAAAACTTTATGTCCACCAATTTATTTTTTTATGCTTCGTTTATTCTTCCATCGCCTAAAGTTCTGTTTTGTTTACACTATACCAACAGCACCTATACTTCCTGTAAGAGCTTGACTGTTAGTATCGATAAAAAGAAACAAAAAGATTTGTTTTGCTCA
The DNA here is from genome assembly GCF_013339695.2 of Rhipicephalus sanguineus. Classification (NCBI taxonomy): domain Eukaryota; kingdom Metazoa; phylum Arthropoda; class Arachnida; order Ixodida; family Ixodidae; genus Rhipicephalus; species Rhipicephalus sanguineus. Next base: position 69,635,873 of record NC_051179.1, on the reverse strand, counting down.
TACTCTGCCCGTTCCTTATCGCCTGAGGCTGTACTTTAACACATGGTGAAAAGTACAGAGACTACAGAAGACAGTCTGCTGGGGCTGGGAGTGTTGCACGCCGTTGGTTGAGAGTATTTGCTCCGTTGACACAGCGGCGACCTTAAGCGCAGCGCAAATATTGGACCGACCGAGACCTTTTCTTTTTCTTTTTTTTTTCTAAAGGCGGGTGCTCAGAACCAATCTTTCGTGTGTCTCTCGCTTCATGTTTTTCACTCGTTGTAGATATAGAATTGGTTTGCGTGCGCTGTTCTGCGGCTATTGGCGGTTCCGGTTCTTCTCTTTCCTGTTCTTTTTTTTTTTTGCCCCGTTAAGAAACTTCCTTTAGCCAATATCTTCGATTATGAGGCGCAAAACGCGAGACCAACGAAATGGGACTCATAGAGCTCTGCCCATTTTCTTTTCCTTGGTTCCGTGTTTTGCGCTTCGTACTTTAACATGTTGCCGTACCAAAATACTTGAAACCAGAACCTCGTTCAGTTATTTTTCTCGCAGAACAAGGATTTTGCGCTCCTTCTTGCTCTTTTTCGTCATCCATCTTATCTTAGCACTATACGAGTGTTAGTTATAGTATTTGAACTTAACTGTAGTGGAGTACACTGTCTCTCTCAACACTACTGTTCCGGAACTAAGGGATCCGGCTACAGCAGACTTTCTCATCTGCACTTCAAACGCGAAAGAAAGAGATCTTCATAAATGACGCGTATAATAGTCACAATGATTTCAACATTGTGGAGTGAAGAGCGAAAAATAAAAGATGGATGGTGCGTTTGATACAGAAGGACATCTTTGTTCCCGAAGAAATCATTTTCGAGAACTCAGCGGCTGACGTTGAAATGTAAGAAACCGTAACTTTTCTGAACTCGAGTTCAACTACACAGCCGTTACGCGCACGTTTTGCCGTAACATATCTTTGCGTACATACGACGTGCGCCAGCTAAGCAACAAATGAAAACTGGTACAATATACGGAATATACGGTTATGAGACCCACATGGTCATCGGCCAGCCATCAGCTATTGCCGTACTAACGCACTCGCTGTATGCTAATTATCTGGTACACAACTTGTGGTGCACATGTTGGGTAATAATTAATTCCACCCTCATCGGAATGCTACCGGAATCGAAACGGCTACACTCGTTCTTATAGCAACACAATACCGTAGCCACTGCGCTAATTGCCACGGCGGGTACAAACATTTCTGCGAATACGGGGCATGGGGGTCCAATTTCACGAAGGTTTCAGTTTTGAAAGTTCTTTCCTTCCCATTTTCAAGCCACCCAGCGCTGTGTGCGCCCACCCTAAATATTGACCGTACTTTTCTCGGTGCTAGAAAACTCAAACAGCGCTACCAGTGCTGGTCAATAGCGATAGCAATAGCTTCAAAATGATGTCAGCAAGGCCTCTACATTTCGTTAGAATGCGAGAGGGCGCACGCGCTGCTACGATGTCGTGCAGGGTAGCCAACCAGCCTCAGCCCTTGTTAACCTCCCTGCCTTTAGTTTATTCTCCTTTTCTCCGTCTAGATCTCCTCTGTCACGAAACGATTCTACCCTAAGACTTTCCGTTCTCATATACGATCCGTAGATCCGAACTCACAAAGCTGTTGGTTCCTAAGTTTTTTTAGTGCTCCTTACCATTAGCCAGCAGCCAACGCTAGTACCATGTCCACCGCAGGTGTTGCGTCTACAGTGTCTTACGTCATCATTGTTGAGTTCGCTTTTGTTACTCACCACTCACCAATACTAATTTCATTTGCCCAGTTTTCTATTCTCTCCAGCAGCATAAGTATTGGCTGAAATTGTTCTCCCCCTCTCTCTCTCTCTTTCTTACTTTCTCTACTCTTCTAGCTTTCAAACTTCCCCATCCATTTCCCCTGTGTAGGGTAGCAAACCGGTTATCCTAAACTGGCTAACATCCCTGCCTTTCCGGTCTCTCTTGTTTTCGTACTGTCATAGCCTCAAGAACAGTTCTATCGTCAGAGATTTTGCGAATATGGGGCCTTGTACGCCAACGGCACGCACATCTGCACAACATGTTAGCGCATGCATGCATACATTTCGCGAATGCTCGCGCGCGTGCACGGTGAATCTGCGTGTTAATGGCGAGCGCCTGCTCCGAAAATCCTCCAATCAACGTTGTTTCGCGCGCCCGTAGGTCCCTGCGGTTGTCGTTGGCCGCTTTGCTGCCACTTAAACGCGCATGCAGCTCTTA
>NC_051179.1:69581120-69628620 GCF_013339695.2 Rhipicephalus sanguineus | reverse complement strand
GTTTTTTAGTATTTGTAGCGTTATGTTGTTTAACATTTTTTTTTTTGTGCTGACCTGGTATGAACATCAATGTAGCAATCGACGCTTACCTTGGTTCTGTTACTGACGCGATATTGTCTAAGCGGCATCCTCCACGTGGAGCAGCGACTCCTTATTCCGCTGAGCAGCTTAAGGGCGCGCGAAGCTTACGATAAGCCGTCCTGCGTGATTAAATCGAGCTCCAAATATAGCTAGTTGCTCGCTTTAACGTTACACCCGGCTTTGCCTTTTTTGTTTTTGTTTTTTTCGCGAGGAGCTTCTCTTCTTCAAGTTTCGCTGCGCCTGTAAACCTTCTGTTTATTCTTGCGTAGTCATGAATTTTTTTCGCGGCGGCCTAATTAACCTGCATAAGGCGCAAGCTTTTCTCTTTCCTTGCATCGTGGTGTCTTAACCGCACTGGTTACTTGCTTTACCAGCGCAGAAAGTTACGCGAAGGTCATAGGTTCGCCGAAGGAAGCGAGCCGTCTTGCTAGGGCTTTTTTTTCTCTTTTACATCTTCTTAAGGCTTAACGAACCTCTGCAACATCAAATTAGCTTAGCTTGGAGTTTTGCGAAGTAGATTGCATTGTAATGCTGCGTGTAAAGAAGAAGAATAAGTTTCAGGGCAGTCTTCGATGCCGTAGGCTGCAGAAGAGGGGAAGGGTAGAGATTTAAGGACGTTCAACTTTATGCAATATCCAAATGCCATCGTCTTAATTAAAATATGCTACAGCCATATTCTTTGAAGTCGGGAGTGTTGCACAATTGTTACAAGACCGAGGGATTGCATTTTGCGCGAAGAAAAGTTCAGGCTAGTTTTTTTTTTCTCGCTTGTGCTGGGTTACTTTATTGCGAAGTAGTATGAGAAATGGCTGCTTATGCAATCGTAAGGCAAAAAAGGACCTCATTCGTGATAGGAAAGTAGGCGAAAAGAGCTTTGTAGCACCGTGGGGCTAAAAAAGAAGGGCTATCTCATTTAGGAGCTTGCGCTCGATGCCCTATTAGCGTTAAACATACATACATAATACATACATACATACATACATACATACATACATACATACATACATACATACATACATACATACATACATACATACATACATACATACATACATACATACATACATACATACATACATACATACATACATACATACATACATACATACATACATACATACATACATACTCTTGTACACTCGGCAGCAAATGTTTACGGGACGTAGGCTGCACTGCAACTGCAAATGGAGATTTCTGCTCTGTTAGTGCGTGACGCTCCACTTCGATCGGGTAACTGTGCCGGTCGCAAGAGCTACTACAGGCTAAAACAGTGAACTGGAGGCTATGTTCCCAGACGAAAGTGGGAATATCGCTTTCCCAAAAATTTTCGCGTCCCGCAAGCTCTTGCTGGAGGGTGTACGTTCAATTTTGACTGCAGCGGTATTCCTAGCCGCAGTGGTCTAATCGCGACCGACAAAGAGGTCAAGTCAACTGGCTCACTGCAGGCATCCGAACAAATAAGGCAGCAAGCATTTCAGGAGAACACAGAAGCTTCAAGAGACGAATATTTCTTGAACAGGTGGTGTCGCTGCAGCCTACGTTTCGAGACGTGGTCTTCTCTCTTTCAAGGCAGCAGCTGCCCTGAAGAAGTCAAGACCACTTCTCAAAATGCAGGCTACAGCGACACCACCTGTTCAAGAATATCCATCCCTTCACGGCACGCATATCAGATGCACTTTTCCACCGTGGCTAACGTAAAGCGCACAAGGGGAATACACATCCCAAGACATTCCCACGCGCTGCAGTTTAAAACACACGAAGAAAAGAAACACTGCATCTCGCAGAAGATGAAAGGCACTTCGAACGCCGCGTCACGGCCTTTATGCACGATCCATTATCTCCCACATTCTAACTTCATTAACATTTCTTTAACTACCAGCTTGGTTGCACCTTACATGACACGCGCGTTTACTCTGCCTTAAACTTTACCCTGCGTATTGCGTTCATTACCGACCATCTAGCTCTTTCACATAAGCCGCTCCTAATTACGAATATTGAACCCCGACGGAATGTCTAAGTGCCCAAAGGTCCTCGGGACATTAACGCTTCGTATCATGCGCTCTGATGTATCGAGACAAGGTAAACACAGCGCACACTTCTAGAAAATGGCACAGAGGAGTACATTGCCTCCGTGCATTGTCTCCGTCAAGTGTGCAGTGCATGCCGAACTGTTATGATGAACATGTGATGATGAACAGCCTTGTAATAATGAACAACCAACTACCTCGGGATGTGTATATTCGCACTGATGTATCAGGCACTGGCAAAGCCAGCATATACGGTATGTGTTCCATAATAAGCAGTGCTGCTGTAGAAAACTTTGCGAAGCAATATGTATGTGTTGTGGTTATGGTACTTGTCTACTTCAAGGGTGACGTCACACACACACATATATATATATATATATATATATATATTGCAAGACCAGCATTCCGTATAGCCAAGCATTGCGCTTCAAAAGAATCTGCTCAGACCCATCCGACTTCCAAAAAAATTGTGAAACGCTTAGAAACGCCTTGTCGAAACAAAAGTATCCACTGCAATTAGTTAACGACGCGATCAAACGCGCAGATACACGTGACCGCAGAACCCTTCTTTGTACCGCGAAGCCACCTACTCAGCCATCCCAGACAAACCTAGTGCTAACCCACTGTGCATCAGTCCCACGTGTATCGGCTGTACTAAACAAGCACCATAACATTCTCATACAAAGTGAGCGCCTGAAAAACATATTCACCGAACCACCGAGAGCAGTGTATCGCAGAGCTAGAAACCTTCGCGACATACTATCATCTTCATCATTACCTAAGACTGACCGCCCCAACGCCATTGCATGCCATCCGTGCCACAAACCGCGATGTAAGGTATGCCCTCATATGTGCACTTCCCAACAAGTCACCAGTACGTCCTCAAAATTTCGTTTCAAAATTAAAGGTGACTTCGACTGCGACACTAAAAATGTAATTTATATGCTTGAATGTACGGTATGCAACAAGCAGTATATCGGACAAACAGAGGGCCCTTTCAGATTACGACTTAACAATCATAAATCCCACGCTAACACGTTGCCGAACCTGCCCATTTCAAAACATGTGCACCTCCCCGGTCACTCTTTCAATAGCCTTAAGATGACGTTACTAGAAAGTCGATTTCGCTCAAATTATGACCGGGAAGCCCGGGAATCGTTTCTGATTCACAAATTCGACACCATCGCGTCTGGTTTAAATGAATGCGCTGGCAAATTGAGTTGCTTGTCTCTTTAAACCATCTAGCCCACGTAGGCAAAAAAGTGGAGTGTACTTGCACAACAGATTGAGCTGTGAATATTTCGTTTTTTTATTGCTTTTACCTTATCACCCTATCGGCTTTGCGTTTCTTTTTTCTTACTTACTTGTACATTTCCATATGTGTATATTTTTCATTGTCACCAGCCTATGTATCAGCGATTGTCTAGAGCTGCTGGTGCAGCATTTTTTTCTATCACTACACGTTTGTACATCATTTTGTGTTAACATATCTTCACCCCGCTTGATATGGGAATGTATATTAACATGCACTGTTGCTACACATTTCATTCTGATGAAGCTCGGACCCCGAGCGAAACGTAAATAAAAAATTGCTTCGCACGCGCGTCTGTTTGCTGTTTCTGTGTGTGTATATATATATATATTGCAGAGAAGCATTGGAACGCTCTAATGGGTCGTCCTCTCAAGCGCCTCCTAGTGGGTCACCCTCTTCGCCTATTCTCGGAAAGCACGCCCCTCGTGCTCGTGCTCGTGAGAGTCTGCGAGTCTGCGCTCTGTCGTTGTGCATCGTCGCCGTCAATCTCGCCGTCAATAAACGTCTTAACAAAGTGGTGGAGAGTGCTGTACCGTTACCACAACTTCGGTCTCCATTCGATGCCCCTGGAGCTTCGATCCCGTACCGTGCCATCTACCATGCCGCAAGACGCCGCTCAGCAAACGCCGCCTCCTGCTCCGACCGCTTGTCCCGGTGTCCCCCGCATCCGTGACCCTCCTGTCTTCACCGGCGCGGATGGCACCGACGTGGAGGACTGGCTCGCGATTTACGAACGGGTGAGTGTCCCCAATAAATGGGACGAAGCAGGCAAGCTGAGCAACTTGGTTTTCTACCTCGCGGGTGTGGCAGGCATGTGGTACAACAACCATGCATCCGATTTCCCGACGTGGTCCGATTTCAAGACCGCCATCGTCGACGTGTTTGGCCGCCCTGCCGTCCGTAAGCTGCAAGCCGAACAGCGGTTGCGTGAACGGGCACAACAGGCCGGTGAATCGTTCACGAGCTACATTGAAGACATCCTTGACTTGTGCAAAAAAGCCGACGCGAGCATGCCGGAGTCTGACAGAATCAGGAATGTCATGAAAGGCACCGACGATGATGCCTTCACCATGCTGCTGGCCAAAAACCCTCGCACAGTGGCAGAGATCATCACGCTCTGCCAAAGCTACGAGGAGCTGCATGCGCCGGCAGCACTTGATGACCCGTCGACCGCCATCACGCGATGCTGATCTCGCGGGCTTGTCGGCCATTTCCGACCACTCCACCTTGCTCGCCGAAATCAAGTCGTTCGTGCGTGAGGAAATTGCTCGCCAGATCTCTCTACTGGCTTTCGCTCCACCGCAGCGTGTTGACCAGCCGCCCACTACCCTCCTGCCTCCTCTCCGCCGAGCGATTCAGGAGGAAATCGCAGAGGTCATTCCTGAATACCACCAACCGCCTCCAGTGCATGCGCCACTAAGGTACGCGCAAGCTGTAGCCAGGCCGCCCCCAGCGATTCCTGTGGCTGCACCGCGAAGTTACGCCGAAGCCGTCGTCGGACCCCAGGCCTTCGACGCGGCTGTGCCGCCTACGTACGTCGACGTCGTCCCCAGGCCCCGTCTTCTACCCACGATGCCCTCATATCAGCAGCCGTCTCGTCCGTCCCGTTCTGCGACATGGATGAGACCTGCGAACCGCTGGCGCACTTCCGACAACCGCCCCATCTGCTTCGCGTGCGGTTGCGCCGGTCACGTCGCACGCTACTGCAATCGCATGGAGCCGCCTCGGGTCGCATCAGCCCTCCCCAGCCAATCAAGCCGACCTTATTATGACCAAGCGCCGCCTATGTCACCGACGTCCCGCGCCGCAACATCTACCCGCCGGTCACCGTCTCCACGACGTCGCTCACTGTCGCCCATGCGGCCACGTCCGGTCTCACGTTACCAGTAAAACTAGTCGTCGCACTCCACGAGGCAAGGGCTGCGACGCTATCGAACTGCGAAAGCCCTCAGCGAAGCCCATCGAACGTGATAGACGTGTTTGTGGACGGTGTTCGCGCATCTGCCCTTATCGACACTGGAGCCGCCGTATCCGTCATGGACGCCAAACTTAGCCGATTACTGCGAAAAGTGACGACGCCACTTTCCGGTCTCTCCCTCCGCACAGCCAGCGCCCAAAGTATTCACCCCCGTTCCCTGATTGGACGCCGGCAGACAATCCATCGGCTGCGGGCAAGGTACATGTCAAAGAGGACACCAAGGTGCCTGCAAACTCGTCAACGGCGGTGTCAGTCTACTGCGCAAGTCTTTCCGACACCGTTGCACTCCTCTCGCCATCTGACCGTGTTTGCACGAGGAAAGGCTTGCTGGTGCCCTTCGCGACCGTGCAAGTCACTCAGGGCAGCACCTCTATTTTTGTTATCAATCCATTCCCGTACAGTGTCACGTTGGTGCAAGGGGAATGTCTTGGTAGCGTGGAACCCCTCGAAGACGCGCAAGTTATGTACGAACCAGATGAAATGCACTGCCACAGTTCCAGTACGCTCGGTGCTGTTTCCACGTCTGGTTCATCACCCGCTGATGTATTTGGTTCCTCCATTCCTGACAACCTTACGCCAGTCCAGCGTTCCCAGCTTCTGGGCCTGTTGGAAGAATTTCGCTCTTCTTTCGATGTCGCTCAAACTTCTCTCGGCCGCACGTCCGCCGTTACGCATCGCATCGACACTGGCACCCAGCCGCCACTGCGGCAACGTCCATATCGCGTATCTCCCACAGAACGCCGTGTAATCAACGAGCAAGTCGACGAGATGCTTCGCCGCGATGTTATTCGACCTTCTAACAGCCCCTGGGCGTCTCCTGTCGTTCTTGTGGCGAAAAAGGACGGTTCTGTGCGGTTCTGTGTGGACTACCGACGACTTAACAAGATCACTCGCAAGGACGTGTATCCACTACCGCGAATAGACGACGCGATTGACAGCCTGCAAGGCGCAGAATTCTTTTCATCTCTCGATTTGCGCTCAGGGTACTGGCAAGTACCTATGGCTGATGACGCTCGACCGAAGACCGCCTTTGTCACGCCCGACGGCTTGTACGAATTCAACGTCATGCCGTTTGGGCTGTGTAATGCGCCCGCCACCTTTGAGCGCATGATGGATACCGTTCTGCGCAACCTGAAATGGCACACATGCTTATGCTACCTCGACGACGTCGTTGTTTTCGCTCCGGACTTCTCCACGCATCTTCAACGCCTGCGGCATGGTTCGACGCGTTTGAGCGAGGCCGGTCTGCAACTGAATCTAAAGAAGTGCCGATTTGCAGCACGGCAGCTGACAATACTCGGTTACGTCGTGTCCAAGGACGGTATTCTCCCCGATCCAGCCAAGCTTCGGGCCATGACCGAGTTCCCCAAACCTACGTCCGTCAAGGAACTGTGCAGTTTCGTAGGACTGTGTTCCTACTTTCGGCGCTTCATTCGAAACTTCGCGACTATCATATCGCCGCTGACGAAGCTCCTCGGAAGTAATGGGCCGCTCAATTCGTGGTCGTCAGAGTGCGACGAAGCTTTCGCGAAGCTCCGTCGTTTGTTGACGTCGCCTCCCATACTACGCCACTACGACCCTACGGCCCCTACAGAGGTACTCACAGACGCCAGCGGTGTTGGCCTTGGCGCTGTCCTTGCGCAGCGCAAGCCAGGGTTCCCTGAATATGTCGTGGCATATGCAAGTCGTACGCTTACCAAAGCCGAGACCAATTACACCGTCACCGAAAAGGAATGCCTGGCGATTATCTGGGCCCTTACGAAGTTCCGACCTTATTTGTATGGTCGCCCTTTTGATGTCATCACCGACCACCATGCACTATGCTGGCTGTCATCATTGAAAGATCCATCAGGCCGCCTCGCCCGCTGGGCACTTCGCCTACAGGACTACGACATCCGCGTGCTGTACCGCAACGGACGCCAGCATGCTGACGCCGACGCACTCTCGCGCTCCCCCTTGCCTGACGACAATACCCACAGCTCAATGTCTCACAATGCCGTTTCTTCCATCGACATTCATACCATCGCTACCGAACAGCGCAAGGACCAGTGGATCGCTTCACTGATAGACTTGCTCACTGATCCATCGGCAACATCATCCACTCGCGCGTTGCGTCGTCAAGCCCATCATTTCGCTATTCGCGACGACCTCCTTCACCGACGCAATTACAACGCCGACGGCCGCCAGTGGCTACTAGTAATACCCCGCAGTCTCCGTTCTGACATATGCGAATCGTTCCACGCTGATCCGCAGTGTGCGCACTCTGGGGTATCGAAAACATACCACCGCATTCGCCAACGGTACTTTTGGCGAGGGATGTACCGCTACGTGCAGAAGTTCGTTCGCTCCTGCATCGATTGTCAGCGCCGTAAAGCTTCAACGCACCAGTCACCAGCAGGTCTACAGCCTTTACCTTGCCCTGACCGGCCGTTTGGGCGCGTTGGCATCGATTTGTATGGGCCACTTCCTCTGACGTCGGCTGGTAACCGCTGGGCCATCGTCGCTGTAGACCACCTTACGCGATACGCCGAAACTGCCGCCCTCCCAGCGGCTACTGCGCGCGATGTAGCCTCCTTCCTGCTCCACCGGTTCATGCTGCGCCACGGTCCACCCCAGGAGCTGCTCAGCGATCGAGGCCGTGTCTTCCTGTCTGAAGTCGTCGAAGCCATCCTCAAAGAGTGCAACGTTGTTCACCGCAAAACTACTACTTACCACCCGCAGACGAATGGCCTCACCGAACGCTTTAACCGCACGCTCGGCGACATGCTCTCGATGTACGTCGCCGCCGACCACACGAATTGGGATGTCATTCTGCCCTTCGTCACCTACGCCTACAATACCGCCCCTCAAAGCACCACTGGTTTCTCACCCTTTTTCTTATTGTACGGCAGGCACCCGTCGCACACAATCGACACAATCCTTCCATACACGCCGGATCGATCGGAGTGTGCGCCTATTTCTGCCACAGCCAGACTTGCTGAGGAGTGTCGCGAGCTTTCCAGGACATTTACTACGCAGGACCAAGAGCGGCAGAAGAGCATTCGCAGTGCCACCAACACTTCTGCACCCACGTTCCTCCCTGGAGCGCTCGTATGGCTCTCGGTTCCTACCACTGCAACTGGCCTCTCTTCCAAACTACTACCCAAATACGAAGGCCCCTACCGTGTCGTCGAACGCACATCCCCGGTCAACTACCTGATTGAACCTATTGAACCATCTTCGGACATGCGCCGTCGAGGGCGCGACATTGTCAACGTGGAGCGCCTCAAGCCCTACCATGACCCGCTCATAGTGACCAGCTGTTAGGTCGCCAGGCGGCTCCCTTTTCATACCCGGGGTAATTGTAGAGAAGCATTGGAACGCTCTAATGGGTCGTCCTCTCAAGCGCCTCCTAGTGGGTCAACCCTCTTCGCCTCTTCTCGGAGAGCACGCCCCTCGTGCTCGTGCTCGTGAGAGTCTGCGAGTCTGCGCTCTGTCGTTGTGCATCGTCGCCGTCAATCTCGCCGTCAATAAACGTATATATATATATATATATATATATATATATATATATATATATATATATATATATATATATATATATATATATATATATATATATATATATATATATAGCGAGATCTCTCGGCTACTAACCCGAAGGTCGCGGGTTCGATCCCGGCCGCGGCGGTCGCATTTCGATGGAAGCGAAATGCTAGAGGCCCGTGTTCTGTGCGATGTCAGTGCACGTTAAGGAACGCCAGATGGTCGAAATTTCCGGAGCCCTTCATTCACTACGGCGTCTCTCATAATCCTATCGGGGTTTTGGGGCGTAAATTTCTAGATATCATTATTATCGTTAGGGAGAGATCTCGGCCGGCGCTGAACCCTTGCAATCAAGGCTGGACCTTCGATGGCTCTTCTCACACCTTTCTGGTCTCTGTCTTTCGCCATAATTTTCTCTTAGTCGCTCGCTGAGCTCGCACAAAGCGTTGCGTTGAAAAGGGATATGAATTCTGGCCATTTGTCATGTAGATCCTGAATGGAGTGCGGCGTAAAAAAATAATAAAAATAAAAGAAACACCTCGAACAGTGAGGACGGCTCTCAATAGCGACGGAATACAAACTATGCACCGAGAACTAAGACCGCTAGAAACCAGCATGATTCATCTGTCCGTCTATGCTGTCCTGATGACGTGCGCGAGATCTTCTATGCTTCCATGCAACGTTCTTTCATGTCGCTGTATGCACAGATTGATCACCCGTTCTTGTCGCCTTGACAACAATGTCTGCGCGATATAACACAAAGAGATAATCCGTTATTGAAAGACCGTATGAAGATATTAAGAAAAAATATTTACGCGGAATCTCTTTTGGAAGTTCTCTAAGTGATGCGTAATCATCGAGTTCTATTGTAGGTAGCGGCCATCCCTGGAACGCTCTTTCTGGGTGGTGTCGGCATGACGTCTTGCATCATCTCTCTAGCACTCGTCAGCGACTCGAACGCATGGCACGCGCATTCCGCGACCACCGGAACGCGTGTTTGGCATCAACATTTCACAAAGTTTGAACTTTCCTGATGTGTTCAGTACTCCGTGTCGCCTTTACATGTTGTCCTGCAGAGGACCTTTACTTCATTTCCACAGAATCCAACGAAACCTTCGTAGAAAGCGCTATCTATCTATCTATCTATCTATCTATCTATCTATCTATCTATCTATCTATCTATCTATCTATCTATCTATCTATCTATCTATCTATCTATCTATCTATCTATCTATCTATCTATCTATCTATCTATCTATCTATCTATCTATCTATCTATCTATCTATCTATCTATCTATCTATCTATCTATCTATCTATCTATCTATCTATCTATCTATCTTTTCCGCGGGGACATACACAAAGGGAGACACGAAGTTGTCACAGCTGGCACTCGGAGCCTCACAATTGTTGCAATAAGATGGAAATTTCGGCGACTTCGTGAATTACCATAATAAGGCTGCACCAAGCGACGACACACGTAGGACAAGAAAGGAAAACGAGACGAGAGGTGTCCGGTTTACATCCTATTTTTTTTTAAGCGTGTCTTCAGTTCGTGCTGTGCCATTATGCTAAGCGATGACTGTCCGTGTATGAGATTTCCAATCGAGGCTGGTGATGCAGGGTTTTCAAGTACTTCCGTAGACATAGTGGAAGCGCTGATTATAACAGCTTTCTATCAAAACGGTATCAATAATTGTAGCGACTGAAGGTGAATACGAGGGTATGTAATAAAGAGTGAAAAGTTATTACTAGATGACTATTGTTCTTAAAATCAGATGCTAATAACTTGTAAGGACGGACAAGGTGTTAGCAAAAACAGCCAGCCGATGACCACCGGAACTCAGAACTTACAGAAAGGAAAGTTCTGCAAGTGCGGACCTCGGATTTTTACATCCTCAAGCGAGAGTGGTGAAGGATCAATACATCTACTCAGAAGAAAAAGAAGGAGATGGCTTTCGCCTTCGAGTGGTCTTAGGCGATTGCATAAGGGATCCTTTCAGGGTTTTTCTTGTTTTTTTCTGTCACTTATAGTGAACACACTGCAGCAATTGTTGACAGCGTGCTCAAAGTGAAAATTTGTGTTTTTTTCAGGTCTTTGTTTGTTTTGCTAGCGCATTCCTCTTGATTGCGTTCCATTACATTTTGAAACCCACGTTCCCTCTTCTTGCAAGGCACTCCGCTGTCTCGCATAGTCAATGTGTTAGTCGTCGGCAAGTGTTTCTATCTTGGCCCGCAAGCAGCGCGTGAAGAGCCGGGAAAGTAATCCCAGAAAGTACACTCGGTCGTTGTTCCTGCCACTAAGTTCTAGCTAAATCTCGACCCCATCTACCGAACTGTCAGCCATAACTGCCCGTGGCTAGCTCACGTAGTGTACATTGCGGCCCGCAACAGGAAAGAATATCGGTCAACCGCGCCCGCTTGGGTTCCCAAAACCGCAGCGTGCTGAGCGTGCAGCGTCTTCGGCGGAGTTTCTTCAGTAAACAAGCCTACCGGCGTTTATCGGAGGCCCGCTCGCTGGATGGGGGGCGCTTTGTTTTTGAAGGTGTCAAGGGACTTCGTGCCACGTATGAGAGCGGCAGGCGAGGCGTCGTCCCCGAAGTGTGTCGTTCTCCGCGGCCAAGGCGACGTGACTGCGTCGCTGGTTTTGCGAGTATGCGACGAGGCGCCGGTCACGACGACCACCGGCGGACGTGGCGTGGCGTGGGCGATCTTTTCAGATGTACCGCAGTAAAACAAGCAACGCCAAGACACAACTGTCTCGGCGTTCCCACAAATAGGAAAGGTGTACACATTTTCTTGTTTCATTTTCCCCCACTAACATGTAAGTGGACTTCACCGTTCGCTTATAGAGTTGCCTATAAAAGCTACTCGAAGAAAAACTGACGCTATAGTGCGCCTGAGGACAACGGTTGGTATCTCGTAGCATCTCATAACAAAAAAAAAAAAGCGGTAAATGTTCTCTATGGCACGCTTTCGTTTGTGCAAAGCCCATGGCCATGCGACACTAGCCGACACTAAGTTAACTTAAAGCAACATCAAAAATTAGTTTTAGCGAGCATTTGCGATGGGCCATTGGACTGCTCACTGCTCACTTTTAGTCGGTAATGGTTTCCTAATTAAGTTTTCTAAGGATAACGATTCATCATCTAGCACTCTTTCGCGTTTCCGTTTCGCCGGCGGAATTCGTCGTACTTCATGCCACTGCAAGAACTGCCAGTGGATGTCTTTTTTTTTTTTTTTGGAAAATTAAAAGTGGAAACGAGCTCTTCCCACGAAGCGCTCCAATTCTGCCATTTGACCCGACCGCCTGTCTTCACTAATTAAAAGTTAATTCCTTTATTTTCTTTAACTACTGCCCTAATTAATGTGTCTAGTCATCTTAAGGTGTCTGCCACTACAGATAAAGTAATTATTAAGACAACGAGCAAATATTGCATTTCTCTTATTTCGGGGGATTTTCGGACGCATTTCCTGAAACACCCTAGCGAATATTGTAGATGGCCGCCATCGACAATCATTTAGGCAGCGCTATCGACGGCTGTTGGCTTAAAGATATGGCTGATGGCGGCTACTGTTCACATATGTAGATAAAGTGATGCAATTACAAATAATGCTTACACACTATCGGGCAACTCTCCAGTAGGGACTTTCTAGTGCAGCTTCACGTCACTTGGTCCTTTGTCGCTTCGTTCTCCTTATATTTTTTGCTACTGTATAGTCGTAACACAGTACTGTATAGTCGCGTCAGTACAAGCACTAGTTATTTTCCATTCTTTCTTTTGCGTATGATTCCTGTTCTCATGTCAGGATTGCAAGCCTTTGACTTCGATTTACTAGCATGTTGCTTACTCCAGTGCGTTTCGGTGACTGAGGAAGCAGCGGAGCTGGCGGCGTTGCCCTCCTCCTCACTCTCACATCACTCCTCGTCGTCCTCACTTCCCTTTCCGACCCATTGCTATACTATACTATACTATACTATACTATACTATACTATACTATACTATACTATACTATACTATACTATACTATACTATACTATACTATACATCTCTCGCTTCACATAAATTCTCTCTCTCTCTCTCTATACTATACATGGTTATGCTATGCGTCACCCTCTCCCTTCCTCCTTTCCCTTCTCCTAGCACTCACTTATCTTTCCCGCCCCTTTGTTATGCTATACTATGCTCCTGTCTTGGCTTTGCTCGCCTTGGCATCGCTAGGCTGGGCTTCCCCCTCCTAATGCGGCTCCTCCTCGCTCGACCAGTTAGTGCGGGACGACGACGGAGTTTTGCCAAGCTTAAACAACTCCGCTGTTAATAAAGTGATAAAAGATGATTTGACTCCTTCGATGCAATCAACGTCGAGAATCCTCATCGTGTTCCGTCTCACTCGTTCCACTCCGGCGGCGAAGGAGATCGCTTCGACCTCGACATACTTGCTTGGCCAAGTGTGCGAGGGGTCGGCTATCGCACCTTCAATAAATGAAAGTTAAAAAACAAAAGGAAGCGCAAAGCAAATGATATATAAAACTCTGCGCGATGAGAGAGAAGCGTATACGCGCTTCGTTGCCAGAACCACGGCCGAAGATTCTCGATTGAGGGGCGCTGACTCGGCGCGGCGCTGTAAGCAGAACGGTTTCAACGTCGCTGACCCGGTGCCCTTGATGACCGGACCTTCCAGAGATTGACTTCACCTCGAAGTCGCGGAGCACTGAGGCGAAGTTCACCCCCCTCTCGAAATTGGCGTGACTTGGACCGATGGGCGGGCTTCGCGATTTTTCGGTTTCGCTCGCTCGAACTACTCGCTCTAGGTGGTGAGTTTGTTCGGCAATGCAGAAGGTGAACCTCATAATGGAGCCGGCGAAAAGAAAAGAAAGAAAAGAACGATTTCTTGACAAATAGGCGGGTATAAGCATAGGCGTGTTCAGGGTTTTCCATTAGGGGGGAGGGGGGGAGCGAGAGGGGGAAATGGGTGAAGTTTCACCGCAGCCTCGCCCCCCTCTTCTCAACCTCATCCCACTGAGGCCCGTAGGATAAGAACGCAGCGTAAAGGAGGAAGGGGGGAAGCAAGGGGGCTGCTACCCCCCCCCCCTCCCCCGCTTTCGTGCGCATGCCTGTTACTATAAGTGTTATTGCTCTGCATTTGCTCTAAGCTTTCAGAATCCTTTACTCTGGCTCTGAAGACTGATCGAAAGCTCGGTGAACGGTCATTTAGAATGGAAGCAAAACGTCGTTCTGATCGCCAAAGGGCAAAATGAAATTGACAAACGCCGAAAATAAGTGAGCTGCTTAGTTTGTCGACCCATACCACGCGAGCGATAGCTTTCCTTATGAGTCCTTACGGCCGTTTCTTGAGGTGCGTCAGCCTTTACGCCCGCCCTTCAGTGACAGTTTTCCCTCTCACATGCTGATCTATTTGCCTGCCTTCTTCAGCTTAGAGGATTCAAACGCGGGCACTCCGCTTGCGTGGTTAGCCGTTCCCCTGCCTTTCTCTAATCAATTATTTCTCTCTCTCTCTCCCTCTCTAAGTGCGTGTTAAGGCGATTTAAAGAGGCGAGATTCGAAATACCGCACTAAAAGCGTAATTTAAAACCCTGCGCTAGCATTAATTGGCTGCGTTTGCGCTACGTATGGCTGGCCGAAACACACTGGCAGTGTTAACGAGCTTTTTTGATACGAAGGCATACACGCCGAAAATCCCGACGCGAAGTCGTAACGCAAACAAAACATCAAGCAGTAATATGGCCCCGGTGTCGTATGACGGTAAAGTAATCAAAACTAGCCCATCCACATATACTAAAAAACTCACAGGGTCCTTTATGCATTCACCTAAGACGACCCGAAGCCGAAAGCCATCTTGTTCTTTTTCTTCTCACTCGATGCATTAATCCTCCTACGCCCCGCTCGCAAAACCGTGTGCACCTAACGTGGTTTTGCACTGCCTCCAGGATCGGAGGCAATCTGCACTTCACCTGGTATTATTGCACTGCCTCCGTGATCGGCCCACCTTTGGCCAATCGATGATTTCACGTAATGACTTCGTCGTGTGACTTCACGTTATGTGACATCATGGTGAAGTCAAAATTTTCGATCTGTAACACTGATGACGTCATATGGTGATGTCAAGCCATGCGCCTGGCGGCAGAAGCCGCGAATTGTCAAAGCCTCTTTGCCTGCTTCTAATCGCGGAGGTGCCGGCCCCCGTCACCTAGGCCATAGTGCACTAGAATAACCTAGGCCTGTGTGCCGGGGACGGGGAGTAGGGCGCCTCCTTATGTGGCGGAAAATAAAGTTGTTATTATAATTATCACGGGGTGATAATTTTTTTTTGCATCACTCCTGTCGTCGCCGACGGCGAATTTTCGCGTTTGATGAGGCATCTAAGGATTTCGCCATAAAGTGTTTTGTCATTCTGTTTCCTTCGTCAGCACTATTTGATAGCTCAGAATTAAGCAACACCTTTCAGAGAGATGTTAGCCTGCACTCTTTAATCTCTCACGTGTTAAATAAAGACCGAGAATCCACACATTTTAATGACGAATGTTCGCGACACTTAATGTACACACATTTTTGCTTGCCTTCGTTTCCACCTCCTTCGCGTTTAGTTTGTTTCTTCGCTGCTCTCCACAAGAAAGTCCTTATTTTTTTAAAGTACGGTTTTTATCGTGACGGACCTGGGTGACGTTGCGGTTCGGATGCTTAGGCTTTTTGTAATCTACTTAGCGCAGGTTCCCATTCCCAGTCGCATATGTGTTGATTGATTGATTGATTGATTGATTGATTGATTGATTGATTGATTGATTGATTGATTGATTGATTGATTGATTGATTGATTGATTGATTGATTGAGTGAAGTACAAGGTCCTGTACGTGCTCATTTGCCCGTTGGTCGTGTTAGAATGCGTTCATGAAGGTGAAGCGCTACAAAAAACGGAGCCTTTGTAGACTTTGTTCTTTGTAGCGCTTTAGCATCATGACCTGTACACAACCGCTTCGTTCGGAGTTCTTTGAACAAGCTTCTGTGGTTTCTAAAGTTAGATTGGCACCCTGCGCTTCCTTGGCATGCGGGTGGCGTTGCCACGAATGGAACCAGGAACCTCGTGTTCAGTGAAAGCTATTCGTCTATGTCGCGCTCTTTAGCCATAAATGACTCTTGCTCCATAGACTACCACATACATAACGATCATGGGTATCTCTACGCGTAGATCACTCTTACTTGCAGGCTCGCGGCAAATCATGACGTGACCTAAAGCCATCGCGACCGAAACCCTTCTGCTTGATGGGCCGTTGATCACGGTACAGATTTTCGCGACTAACTGCTTCCCTAGCGGCCACAGTTCGATGATTTTTTATACCATGTCCGAGCTCCGTGCAGTGAGGCCTTCAGCACTTATGTAGTACGTGGGCGAGCCTAAATGACAGTGTTCGCGCGGAACCGCTGCAGCGTGTATGCCTGTGCACAGCGGAAATGGAGCGTTTTAATAGCCCGTGCTGTCCCGCGGGCCTCTGTTAAAAAAACAAAAAGAAGCAAGCTAGGAGGGATAGCGTCGCTAATCCCTGAGGACCAGCAATCACGAAAGCGCTGCCATTAAAATACCGCCGTTCCCGCTTCATTACCGGTCATTAGAAAGATTGCCAAAAACAACAACAACAACAAAATCTAAATCTAACGGGAAACGTGGCGTAGAAAAAGTATCTTAAGCCGCTCGGTCATTTTTTTTTTATTCGTAAGTACTTACATGAAACAGGGGCAGTAGACTTTGCTCGTGCCGCAACAAAGAGCAAACATGGGCAATGCTCTTCTTTTTTTATGTTGACTGTTGACATATAAGCATGTCCCATTACTATAAAAACGCGCTGCGCTCCACATATCAGCGTTGTTTCTGCAGCTTAAGGATATTGTTCTTTGTTAAATGCGAGTTGTTAGTTCTTTTGTTTCTGGCTGGTGACAGCGCGTTACATTACCTGCCGTAACAGCCCTCGGGAGAAAAAGAAGTAGAAAAAAAAAGACATTTTTTGTAGCGCGCGAAATCCGGACCGGCCTTTTATGTCATCTATATACTCTATTTTGGGAGCGTATTATTTCCTTCCTGTGAAATTCAAGCCCGTCGCGCATGTATATATAGGGAGAAAAAAAAACTTCGCTTATTTTTATTCGCTTATTATCCGCTAACTTGAGGTTCCTTTAGAACGACAGCCACGAAGTCTTGTTATTAACGACACTTGTAATCGGCTCAATTTGCAGCTTCGCCAAAAACTACACCATGTCGGTGTACAGACAGGAGATTACACTCTCGCCCTTGCGTTATAGGCAAATAAACGTAACCTTCGGAGTCGAAATGCTCGAGGCCCGTGTGCATAGGTTTAAGTGCACGTTAAAGAACCCAAAGTGGTCGAAATTTCGGAGTCCTCCACTACGGCGTCCCTCATAATCGTATCGCGGTTTTGACACCTAAAATTCCTGTGACATTCCAGATAACATTATTATCAGCGTACGTAATCGCTTCATTTTCATTTATGCATCCATTGCGACTCTTCATTTCCTTCGCACTCGACCAACTGAAACGGGGATGAGGGGGCGAGAGGAAAAGGGGGGGAGAGCCCTGCGATGAAACAGGGTAATAAAGTGGACAAAGTATATATATATATATATATATATATATATATATATATATATATATATATATATATATATATATATATATATATATAATATATATATATATATATATATACTTCTGCATTTCCTTCATTCCCTCTTTCCAATTACGATCATCGCTAACTTGCACGCAATGCAAACCACGGAGAACGTAGAGCGCTAAGAAATGACGCGCAGATGCCTTGGAACTTGAAGGAAGTTCTCGTTTAGGTCATGTATGTGGCCTTTCGGAAAAGCGCCTGGTTCATCTAACGACTTGTTCAGAGACCTTGTTGGTATCTTTTTTTTTTTTTTTTCAAGAAAGTGACGCCTCAGCCTCAAGTTTCCAACCTAGTTGTCCAATCGGAAACTGTCTCGGCCAAGTACCGCAATTCGCCGCTCGCTGAAGACGAGAAGAAAAGAAAGAAAAAACGAAACATTTCAACCAGTTTCGCTTAGGTGTAGCACATTGTGGTGTCCGGCGTCTCAACCCCTCCTCAAGTCAGCCGCTCCCGAAAGCTACGTACGCCGTGTATCCTCGACCCCTCACTTGCAGCCATTCTTGCTGCTGGGGCAGCTGCAGAATTCCTCCGGCGATAGCGAGAGGGCTCTCACATTAGCCAGCGCCAGCAAAAAAGATCGAACCCCGGGAGTCTTCTCTTTCTTCTCTACCTCTTTAGTCCCCGCTGTGTTCTTCCTGTATTAACACTATTTCCTTCGATCGCTGTCCGCGTGCCATGGAGGTCACTACGGCGACAAGGGAGTAGCCAGGCAGATCGACGTCGTCACCGTGGGGTTAATTTCCAGGCGCTCCCTAATTGCGTGTAGGAGACCGCGGAGCTATTATCTTCCGCCTCCCCGGAGCACGTATCAACGTAGCTAGAGGAAGTCCACGTCTGTAGTAGAGCTTTGCTTGGAACGCGATTCGAGGACTCACGCATCCTGTAACGCTCCCGCCACTCAGCCCATTCTCATAAGACACGTTCTTTTCTCTTTCGTTCTATTGGTTTTCATCTCGCTTGTGTTAGTGAACTTCTTGTTGTCTCTTTGTTGATCTAACACCGTGGGACATTGATTCCCTTCTACAGTAAGCAGGCTGCTATTGATTTGTATTAGTCGGCTTATGAAGCATGAGAAGTGCAGAGCGAGAGGACACCTGTCTCTCTGATTGCCCTCGGCTTGCAAGGATCGACATAAAGGCGGGCACAAAACGAGGTAAACACGTACCCTGTGCAGCATTTGGCGCTCCTGAAGTGTGTCGTTAATGCCTGTGACCCTCAGAAAACATTAGTAGCGCGAGTGGACGCTTGTGCATGGAATTAATACATTAATGCGGAACATCGTGGATCGCAAACCCACTGAGGTTTCAAGAAGCAGCTTGTTGTGCCACCTTAAAAAAAAGTTTGCTGAGTTATAGCTGAGGCGGAAGTCTCACTAGCGACGTAAGGTAGTATATACAAACTATCATATAAAACTATGATCGAGGTGAGAGATACGCTAGAACATGAATTTGCAAAATAAATAAAATGTTCTCACAGTTATGGAAGCCTAACGCATATACTGGCCCAGTACCAGCTCTTGATGGAGCTGGTTAGCATTGGTTAATATCTGCCAGTGTTCGGTACTATTTGCCAAAGGTGCACTGTCCTTCATATAATAATGCACTAAAGTTATACGCGAGTGCACTCACAATTTATGTGAGTGCTTCTAAGCACTCACCTAAATTGTCACGGACTAAAACTTCAGGATATAAACAACACTTCTAAAGTCAATAATTACAAAGTTAACTAGCGAGTGCCTGTTAGTTACTTCAATGTCATTTTATGTGCGGCAATGTATTTCCGCCTCGACGTAGAGCTTGTGTTCGAAAACGACAGGAGCCTGACTGGGATAGGATTTTTATTAAAAATCTGTGGGGTGTGTCCAGATAAGATCGAACACGAGGTCCCGGTCACCATTCCCGATATTGATGAAATTTACTGTAGGCCTAGGCATTACACCCAGAACAATGGCTTCGCAGTTAGTATTGCGGAAAAAAATTTTGTTCGCCTGAAAAAAAATATACAAATTTTGGCCGCAAAAAACGCTTTTCCGCCAATTTCGCGATTTCTGAATTTTGAGCGCACCTAGGGAAAAAACGGTGCACTTCTTCGTCATAATATTTATTCCCCTTAAAGAACAAGTGAAATACAATCTTATGAGTCTATTTTGTCCCTCGCTTGTCGAAGCATTTTTAACGAAAAAAATCGCAAACTTGGCAAATTGCACAAAATACCTGTATTTCAGGAATTTATTGCTGCAAGCAAGTTAAAGTGAGGATGATAAAAATCGGTACATATTAACTTTGATACTTTCGCTTTCTTGTAAAATGATTTGTGTGGTTTTATCGCGTTGCGTTTTACTTGATAAGTGGGCTGAAATGTAAGTGACTTACCAAAAACGCCGAACTTTGAAAATGATTTTCTCAAAAAGGCCATTTTTAATTTTTTTTAAAATCCCTCTGATTGAAGTCAAGGACGTCGTCTACCATTCTGCAGAAAAAAACGTTGCATTATTTTGGTTGCTAACAAGTTATAGTGCGTCAAATGTGACCATGCCAGCCTAGCGTCCGCGTCGTTCGTTATGTGCTGAAACTCGGATATAAATTGCTAAAAATGCTTGTACGTGACATAATCACAAATCAGAAGCTCCACACCAACAAATGCGCAGCCAGGTGTCATGGTTCAGCAAGCTTTGTTTTGCGATCAGCCGCTTGACAAACCCGCAGCAGCGGCCGCTCGATGCTGCGGGCACTCACATTACATGAGTGCCGCTTCGACTGCGGATGAGCTCCGCTTGTGCGCCAAACTACGCTCAGAGGACAAACGAGAGAAGGAATGCTTCACTCTGAAAGTTAAAGGCTGTTAAGTGCCAACAAATGTCATAATATGCAACGAAAACTCTGCCGGCAATTTCCCAGTGAGCGCCTTCAATACAGCACGCATGTATTTTTTCCCCCTGCTGTTATGCCCGAAGCCGCAAAATATCGTGATAAACGCTCGACTTGCGTTGAATATTCTATCTGCGGACGCACAACAATACAGTATTGTAAAAGCGGTTCTTTAATGAAGCAAAGGACTTGGACACACTTCTTTTACAGCCGGCTGACACAAGTGTTCTGGCACGAGATGAACAACTGCAATTTGAGTTGTTCGACCATCGGAAGCACCTATGACAGCTTTCTTTAGATGTCAATGGCTTTCTTTTGTGTCATATGTTGCTCATAGAATGAACGTAATTATCTTTAGGCCATCAGAATAGAGAAAGCAAAACATGAGCGCACTACTGCAGGCGCTCACTGGGAAATTGCCGGCAGAGTTTTCGTTGCATATTATGACATTTGTTGGCACTTAACAGCCTTTAACTTTCAGAGTGAAGCATTCCTTCTCTCGTTTGTCCTCTGAGCGTAGTTTGGCGCACAAGCGGAGCTCATCCGCAGTCGAAGCGGCACTCATGTAATGTGAGTGCCCGCAGCATCGAGCGGCCGCTGCTGCGGGTTTGTCAAGCGGCTGATCGCAAAACAAAGCTTGCTGAACCATCACACCTGGCTGCGCATTTGTTGGTGTGGAGCTTCTGATTTGTGATTATGTCACGTACAAGTATTTTTAGCAATTTATATCCGAGTTTCAGCACATAACGAACGACGCGGACGCTAGGCTGGCATGGTCACATTTGACGCACTATAACTTGTTAGCAACCAAAATAATGCAACGTTTTTTTTCTGCAGAATGGTAGACGACGTCCTTGACTTCAATCAGAGGGATTTTAAAAAAAATTAAAAATGGCCTTTTTGAGAAAATCATTTTCAAAGTTCGGCATTTTTGGTAAGTCACTTACATTTCAGCCCACTTATCAAGTAAAACGCAACGCGATAAAACCACGCAAATTATTTTACAAGAAAGCGAAAGTATCAAAGTTAATATGTACCGATTTTTATCATCCTCACTTTAACTTGCTTGCAGCGATAAATTCCTGAATTACAGGTATTTTGTGCAATTTGCCAAGTTTGTGATTTTTTTTCGTCAAAAATGCTTCGACAAGCAAGGGACATAATAGACTCATAAGATTGTATTTCACTTGTTCTTTAAGGGGAATAAATATTATGACGAAGAACTGCACCGTTTTTTCCCTAGGTGCGCTCAAAATTCAGAAATCGCGAAATTGGCGGAAAAGCGTTTTTTGCGGCCAAAATTTATATATTTTTTTTCAGGCGAACAAAATTTTTTTCCGCAAAACTAACTGCGAAACCATTGTTCTGGGTGTAATGCCTAGGCCTACAGTAAATTTCATCAATATCGGGAATGGTGACCGGGACCTCGTGTTCGATCTTATCTGGACACACCCTGTGTTGTCTAAAGGAACACCCTGTATAATTTTAATACGCACTCGCATGCTTCTCTGATCGCGGCCAAGCATCATCGCTAAAGCGGAGAAAGACGAACTTTGTACGTCAGATTCATTATTATCGACATGCGGCGAGCTCACATGTTCACGTTTGACCAAGTATACGTAAATGTATAACGTTACAAGAGCTGAGCTTGAGCGAGTCTCTGTTCAGCGGAGCCCAAATATGACGAATAAGCTTGTTAGGAAAAGCCTGACGAGCGAGTTACTCCGCCTCGAAGAAGACGAGATGCGCTCTGAATGCGACAGATTCGCCCTTGTTTATATCCATGAATAACGTGCATGCAGAAGCGACCTCGTTTGCATGCGAGGATGGCCTTTGTGTATCGTGTACACCGCACGCGCGTGTACCCGACATTCGTCGCTGGTTACCGTGCGCTCAGCCGCAGCGTCGCGAAGTGTTCCGGTTTGTGCCGTACATGGACTGTGTTGTGAACGCGAGCGCGAGAGTTAGCAGCAGCAGCACCAGCAGCACCAGATAGATAGATAGATAGATAGATAGATAGATAGATAGATAGATAGATAGATAGATAGATAGATAGATAGATAGATAGATAGATAGATAGATAGATAGATAGATAGATAGATAGATAGATAGATAGATAGATAGATAGATAGATAGATAGATAGATAGATATTGATAGATAGATAGTAGTAGATAGATAGATAGTAAGATAGATATAGTGATAGATAGATAGATAGAGATGATAGATAGATAGATAGATAGTATAGATAGATAGATATAATAGATGATAGATAGATAGATAGATAGATAGAAGTAGATGATAGATAGATAGATAGATAGATAGATAGATAGATAGATAGATAGATAGATAGATAGATAGATAGATAGATAGATCGCCGACGAACGAACGCCGACGAGTGGCACACTATCCGTGGTGGATGGCAACATACTGTAAAACACGATTATTTAGTTACAATGCCTTGAGTGACACATGATGGGACTGGTCGCAATAGATGCACTTGGCCAGGAATCTGAAATTGTCACGAACATTTTTTATTAATTCAGATAGTTTGGTTAAACAGGCTAGTTGGGGCTGGTTCTATAAACCGATGTCGCCAATGGTGCTAAAGAAAGGAAAAAAGAACAAACACCGTACAACATGTCAGCATAAAGGTAAGCAAGGTTTATTAAGTTACACTGCAGGGTTTTAACGAAACAGGAAGGATTGATCGAGGGCTCGTTTCTTTGTTAGACGCAACCTAATGAAACCAAAAGACGAAGTTAATTAAGTTATAGGTGACATTATTTGCAGCTTTTAACTGTAGTACAGTAATCATGCCATAAATGGAAAGGGTCTTATGCGTGTGGTTTTATGTACCGAAATAACGATACGATTATGAGGCGCGCCATTCCAGATTATTCCCGATCAATATTGGTAGTCTAGTTAGTAGTCCAATAGATCGATAGTAAATCGGTAGTCAATATTTGTAGTTTAGAAGATCGATATTGGTAATCGAGTTCTTAGTCTAGTCTAGTCGCTTTCCTGTCTCCGTCACCGTTTCCTGTGTTCGTCTGTTTTCGGCTGGATATATTTCCTTGATAAATCCAAGGACACGGGTGTTGTTGCGTTTCGCCCCCATAGAAATACCGCCCCTGTGAACGGGAATCGAACCCGGGTCCTCAAGCTCAGCAACGCAACACCTTGCCTGAGTTACGACGGCGGGTGGTGAAGCATGGTCTATAGTCGGGGGCTAGAAGTCTGCGGCTTTTCCTCCTTAAAGGCGGATGCACACAAGCCTGCACCAATGGGCGCGCACTTCCAGACTGACGTCATGAGCCGAATGGCCGGGGACCCCCGCCTTCGGAGAACATTGCAGTGTGCATAAACGGGACTGTTTCTTCAGTCGCGGAGGCGATCGACTGCCGCGCTTCGGTCATGTGGGTCGGGATTCTCCGGACTTCTTAAGTGTGTATCCGACTGTAGTTACTTGGTCCATCCACTGTGCAGCCTCTGGAAAATAAAGCAGAAAGGTTGCAGAATCATAGGCCAACAATGAACAAAGGTTACCGCTTGATCCGCTTTATTAGCCACATTTGCAGTCCTTACTAGTAAAATGTCTTTTTTGGTTAAAACATTGGTTCTACTGTGACGTCGCTTGTTTCGCCATCTTCATCATTCATTGTCAGGTGTAGGTGACCCCCAAAATTTGCACGTGGACTTAAGAAGTGGCAGTCATAACGCCTAACCGGTCCTCGGCCATTTTTCTTCACGCGTGTGCTTGGAACAAAGAAGACCCTTTTTTTTTTGCGTCTTACACAAACTATATGGTTGTTTTGCTTTATTTTCTTTGTTTTTACTCCGACGTTTTCAACGCTCCTGCGCGCGCACTCCGGGAGTCACGAGTTCCGAAAAAAAAAACCCAGCTCCGTTCCCGAGCTCATTGTTTCTGCACACACGTCACTCAAAATGAGAGAGCTCCCGGAACAAGCTACACGCAGGAGAGCACTTCGAAAAAAACCGGCGCTCGCTGTGCTGCCACCTGCTCGCGTTGAAGTAACGACGGCGTCGCCGCTGCAGTCCACGCGCGCGCGTGACAGTCGCGTGAGTCGCGGGGAACCTCGCGTCGACTGTCGCTGTCGGCAACGGCCGTACACTTACAAACGCGGCAGCCGCATCACGGCTGCAGCAGGGGAACGGCATCTGTGCGAGAGCCCGTGCTCTGGCTGGCTGGCGGGAGCGCGTGCAATGGTGCGGCGCGCGTCTCAGTGCCGTAGCAGCTGTATACCGCGAGCTCGTCGCGCTCGAATAGACGCACACGCTCTCGGTCCCCCGTAGCCGCCGCCGCCGGCGGCATCGACGACTTCTCGCTACCGAACGAGACCTCCACTACGGCAATCAATCCGTACCCGACGACTTCGGATGCGTGGTGTACCGTCCCGTAGCCATCAAGTCGATGTGGTCTGCGATCATCGATGTGACCCTTCCATCGTCGTGTTTTGTGCTCGTGTGAGGAGTGAGTGAGCGCGTGCGCTTGGCGTCGTGGCAAGCGGCAACGTGCTCCATCCTTCCGCCCACAACACCCCGACGTGTTGCGCTGTTGTCACGTGTGTTCTTGTACGCGGCGGCGATTGACGTTCAAGATCGTCGCACTGTGGATCGTCGGCGATCGTCTCACTTGGATGTAGGCCATACTTTTTCCTGATGTGCCGGAGTGTCTTGTGACGAAGCGCCGACTCGGATAATGATGGGCGCATCGCCGTTCACCCTGACGCGGACTTCGTACCGCCGGGGTCGCATCAAGCTGCGACGTTTCCTGAGCGTGAGCATTTGGCATTTGACATTTTGCTGTTATTTTCGTCTTTTTCTGTTGTTCTCTACTTTTGTTTACGGTTGGGTGTGACTGTGCGTATCTCCTACTTCATTTGACGGCGCTGGAAATGTCTACAACACTGTCGCCGACGTTTACATAATTTACACAAGTATACAGAGCTGACGCTTTGTCAAGAAAACAAAT
This sequence comes from Rhipicephalus sanguineus, assembly GCF_013339695.2. Lineage (NCBI taxonomy): Eukaryota > Metazoa > Arthropoda > Arachnida > Ixodida > Ixodidae > Rhipicephalus > Rhipicephalus sanguineus. Next base: position 69,603,135 of record NC_051179.1, on the reverse strand, counting down.
ATATGGATGAAAAATACGCAATAACTAGAGTGTTTAGTAACACAGCCGCACAAATTTAGTCGAGAACTGTAGCGATGCTGGTGAACTTGAACCGGCATCGTCGATCTATACGGGGTTTAGAAGATGAGTTCGCATTGATCGCGCATCTAGTCTTGGCAGTAAGTGGGATTTTGTTTGTAGTAACCGACGAAAGTCGCGACTTGGTGTGTCGCGCAACGCGCGCTGTATGCGAACTCGAATTTACTATATAGAAAGCATGAATAACAGGGAGGGATTAAGCTTTTCGAGTGGACTTCGCCGTGCATATACCTTCGCCGTGCATGCCACGTCGTATAGGTTTGTTTTCTTAGCAAATAGCGATAGACTTCTTCTGCAAAGCACGCTCGCAACGTATTCCGCGTATTTTTTCTACTGCAGATTGAACAAAGTGCGTCGCGCGACTATTATTACGTCGTAAAATCCGTAAAAAGATGACGCGAAGCGTCTAACAACTTGCTTGAGTACGTCGCGACGCTAAGCTTTTCTAAAATAAGTGCGTAGTTTGGCTCGTCGAAAACTTTGATACGGCGAAAGTGCACCTGCGATCATGATTGTTTTACCTATATGTTTCCGGCGATGTTTCTACGCAGTCATCTTTCGATTTATTTAACATATTGATTGATTAATGAATGAATGAATGAATGAATGAATGAATGAATGAATCAATGAATGAATTCATTCATTCATTCATTCATTCATTCATTCATTCATTCATTCATTCATTCATTCATTCATTCATTTATTTATTAGTTTTCCTGCACCCGTCGGGCCTGTATTTGTCAAGACACGGTCGACACATACAAAGGCTAGTTGCGCCATTGTGTGTATGAGGGCGCCCATAAATTCTCTTGACGATCGCACATTTTCTTTGTTTCTAGATCGTCGTTATAGGTCGCTGCACGCGGGGCGATCAAAGAAAGCTGTTCAAAAAACGTTGACCGATAACCTATACCGATATTCTGCGAAACATTTCCTCGTCTCAACCGCCTCCTTGTTAATGCTCTTTCGACGTTTCAGTTTTGAGGGGATTTGGCCACGAGGTTTAAATGCAGCCGTGATATGGCGCGCTAAGCTCCGAAACACACACACCACACACACACCACACACACACACACACACACACACACACACACACACACACACACACACACACACACACACACACACACACACACACACACACACACACACACAACACCCTACACAACACACACACACACACACACCCACCACACACACACACACACAACACCACAACACACACCACAACACAACACAACCACCATCACACACACACACACACCACACACACAACACAACCACCACACACACACACACACCAACACTACACACAACACACACACCACACACACCACACACACACACACACACACCACACACACCCACCCACACACACACACACACCACACCACACACCACACACACACACACACACACACACACAACAACACCACACCCACACACACACCCCACACACACACCACACACACACACACACACGCTGGTGTGTGGTCCTTCTTTGTCCTTGTGGGCATGCGCTACGCCAAACGGTCTCATGATCATTTTGTAAATTAATCACGAAGAGGCTTGTGCCTATGTTTGGTGCTGGGGGCTCCGTTCCTCTGATGTAATAGTTTTCCTTGCAATTTTTTTAACGAGAGCCGTAATTCTTTTAATGAGAAAGGTCGCAGGAACGGGCAATCACGTACATGAAGTTTGAGTAATACGGTCTACGATATCAACGGCCACTTTGCAAAATTGATCGCACGGAAGAAATTTCCACCAAACAGAAATGTTAACGCGATGCAAATGTTCGTCGTCGCTATCATAATCTTTTTATGTCGACAGCATGACGAAGGCCTCTACTTATGATCTTTCAGTTCATCCTGTCTTACACACGAGAAGAATATTTACATAACAGGAATGCATAAAAAATGTGAACGTTCCTCGGCAGTTACTTGAATAGCGGCGTTGAGGTGGCTGCCCTTACGATAATTCCACCGCATAATTCAGAATGCTCAACTGCCCATTCACTCATATATACCTCCACTTCCAGCACTCTAACACGCACTACACGAACAAACAGCGCAATAGGTTTACGTTACGAAAATAAACGTAGACGAGGAAAATTACAAAAAAAGATTAGCCTAGCTTCACTGACGATTAACGTCGCGAAGGCTGGTTAAACGGCGAAGTGTTCTCCATCGATTCGTCTCGCCTCGTTTTTCACTCAGGGTCCGATGCCAGCCGTTATTCGCGTCTAACCTCAGCTTCTCTCACTCGAAACTCTGGATCTTCTGCCATCCGCTTGAGCTTGGGCATCCCTGCTCGCGCTTCTGGCTCAGAACGCTGTCGTCTTTGCCGTTCACGCGCCCATTCCCGTTGACGTCCCAGACGGGCAGCTTCTTCCGTAAAGCGCACCCCTTCACCTATCGCCGAACATTCGAGAAAGACCGCCGAGTGCTCTCACCTCTATAATTTTCGCTCTTCCGAACTATCTCTTGTTGGTCGCGCTCGCTCCAATGGGCATCGCGAGCCGCGTTACGCCAATAGCCCCGGGAAAACCTTGACCGAGAACTGCTTCGCGCTTAAAAACTCGCGCCGTCCCTTTTACGTGCATTTGCCTAAGACCACCCGAAGGCGAAAGCCTTCTTCTTCTTTTACTACCACTACTACTAGTACTACTACTATTGCTGCTGCTGCTGCTGCTGCTACTACTACTACTACTACTACTACTACTACTACTACTACTACTACTACTACTACTACTACTACTCTTCCTCCTCACTTGATTTTATTGACCCCCCCCCCCCGAAGTCACATGGGTAACGTGAAACTTTTGACACCATATGTGTCTTCGCTGACGTCGGACACCGCTGGATAGTCACATTCCGCTTCTCAGGAGCCACTTAAAGCTTTAGCGTTAATAAAATAGACGGATCCCAACCATGAGAAGGAACCAGCCTGCGCACGCGTTTACGTACGCACATCCTCATTATGAATAAAAGCGGCTCTTTGCGCTTGATAAACCGATGTCATTTTCCGCAGTAATCTTGACATATTGTACACTTACAGGAGCAGGAGACAGCACTCAAAGACTGGACACGAACCACGGCGGTTGTTGGTAGAGTAGAGTATAGAGTATGGAACCATGAATCTATAGCAAGGTTGTTTGTCAGCGCCGTGTTTAGCTTTTCTTCTTTCTTTTCGTCGTTGAGCGCTGTTTTCTGCTCTTAAGCACGAACGTATGAATCTTAAAACCCCTTAATCATATACCAAACTTCTCAAATGCGTGCCTTTCGTCATGTTCTGCTGCAAGTCCCGCGTATATACGCGCGTATATTGCGTCACAATACCGAGACGCAACAGCAAAACCATCGACCTTCGTGACTGGACGAGGTTATAAGCGGGCGCATTCGCGAAACACGCGAATAAAAGCTATAACCTGTCGTCGTCTCGCGTCTAACAAGTCGGGAAACCCCCCGGGGAAGACAATGCGGGCAACCCTCTGCCAGATTCCTGCCGTCTAAGTCGCGTAACAAGGGGATTTCGCCCTCACAGCGGGAAGGTAGGTATTCTCAGGGAAACTACGTCACCGTCTCGAACGATGTCATAAAGAGGTTGGGCAGGCGCGAAGGACGTGTGTTGTTATGCGCGCAGGCTGGCGTATTCGTCGTAAAAGTCCGTCTGGGCTTTGTCGTTACGTACGATGTCGCCTTTTTTTTTTTTTTTTTTTCGATAGAAAGGCCTGCCTAGTTTGCGGACGCTATGGGATCTGTAGAAGAGTATGTGTATCTAGGACAGATGCCGAGAACCTACTAATATAAAGGAAATTCGCCTTTAACAATTTTGTCGGGTCCCTAAAAGTGTAAAATGCAGCGTATCTAACAAAAGGCTGCAATAAACTTCCAACGGTAAGAATGGGCTGATGCGCGTATGGCAAACATGCTCAACTCATTACTGGCAACATGGGACTAAAGCGAACAGAGTGCAACATTTGCATCTTGCTAATTGAAACATATGGGGCAAAAACTTCGTAGTTTCTGCCCCATATGTTACTGCTCCAAGACTACGAAAGAAACTCGACCCCTGCGCCTCTGTGCGCATGCCTATATACATCGTGGCAGAGAGAGAAAGGGAAAGAATGCGTTTTAGTCATGCTATGCTGGCGACACTAGAATGCATGAATGAAATGTCATTAACGCGGGGAGATCATCACGGCCCTGAAAACATAAGCAAAGAGATAAACAAAACAAACGGAAAGCGTGCACCATTACAGCTGCGCAGTACTGTTCCCATGGGCTAATTAGGTCACCATGCCCTCGATTATGCCGCCACGTCGCGGCTCATGGCGGTCACCGAATAAACGGAGTCAGTCAGGTCCTATAAACATCCGCTGCATCAACCACGGTGTCGTGACTCATCAGCAATTAACGCGTCGCATCACATTATGGGCTCATGCAGCTGTCGAGCGCTGGAGAACACCCGCGAAACAGATGTTTAGAAAAACAAACAAACGCGGAAAAGTAACAAAAAAGACGTACATAACAAGGTAAGCGTGGAGCAGCTGACGGCAGCATTTGGAATGACGGTATCGAAAGGTATTGGAGAGATATGAAACAAAAAAGCAATTGTTTGTTGATCGGAGTGCATACGTAAACTTTTGCACACGACGAATCCATATATCTCCGAGCGAGCACGTTCGCAGTTTCAGGTATATGAAGTAAACACGGTCGGCATACAAGCGGGCTCCGCAAAGTGCGTGCCTTGCGAAGGAAGGCCGCCACCTGAGGCAGGTTGAATTCAATAAGAAGTTGTCATACTCTTTTGCACGAGCACAGGCCCATGAAGAGGTTGTCTACAATGACTTGCATGTTCCCATACTCATATAGCACGTGTGCCATATAATACCCGTATGAACTCATGGGGGCCCCATAGGGCCACTTTGGGTTACTGAATATTGGAAGCGCGTTAACCGACGTAATGTTCCGTGACAGAAGAATAGATTCGCACCAGGTGCCACACCAGGTGAAGTACGCAACGAGTGCTTGGTTTAAAGCTTCCCACACATTACAAAGGGCTCGGCCACAATTCTTCATCATCCTCGTCAGCATGTACCACAGCAACAGCAAAGTGCACAACTACGTAGGCGCTCATATCGCCTCAGAAACGCGTAGTGAGTGCTTCGCTGCTTCTCATTATGTGATAGCTTATAATGCGTAGCTGTGCTTGCACAGCTACACAACTGCGCTACACAACTGTAATGCGTAGCTGTGCCTGCACAGCTACACAACTGTGTTTCTACCTCGTAACCGTGCTTGTAGTAGTCGCCCTAAGATAGTTTACCTTTTTAACATGAATCACTAGCCCATCTCGCTGTCTTGTTGCGATAGTTAACCATGGCCTCTTTGAAGACCTCTCAACTTGCTTACGCCGCGAGTGCGTCGCGCGTTCTGCGCAGGCCTGGCGTTTTTGAATATTTGTTTCATGTTGGAGTTTTTGTTTTTTTTTAGACAAGGTCTCTCTCAAGCTGTCGGTTTACTCGTGTTCGAGTTTCCGGCGGAGTTACACGTCATTCCATGGCCCGTTGCCAACCGAAGGTCGTATCCAAGCCCTGCACAACATTGCTCAACCAGGCTCTCATGCTCGAGTTGAGATGCGCGGCAACCACCAACCGACGTCGTGTTCCGCTTGTCATTTGGGGAGACCACGTGATTTGCTTTCCCCTCTGCTTGTCTCCCTCTCTCTTTCGATGTGCTCTGTGTTCTCGTTATTTTCCGTTCCTCTTCGCTTGCTCCTCAGAGCGTGACTCGTGACACAATTGCGTGCGGTTCGGTTCGGTTCGGAGCGGCGGCCGTACGACTGCGCACCTGCCCCGAGTGCACGCTCAGCCGCGTGGCACAGGTGTTGCAGAGAGCCGCACTGCCATGTACGCTACAGATACACGGCGATTACCCCCTTCTTCGTTTTTTAGATCGTTTCCGTTCTGTTACACAGGTGCACGGTTGGCGTAGAGCGATTGGGGCTGAGAGTATACATCGGTCATTGCGTGTCCCTATTGCGAACTGTGGCAGAAGTTCAGGAGAAGGTGGAGGCTTGAAGAGATGAAAAATCTTTGAGCCTTGGATCTTTGAGGCTTCTTTGGGTTCTTTGAGGCTTGGAACAATCTTTGAGTTCAGGAGAAGATGGATTCTTGAAGAGATGAAAAATCTTTGAGGCTTGGATCTCTGAGGCTTCGTTGAATCTTTGAGGCTTGGAACAATTCTTGAGTTCAAAAGATGGAGGCTTGAAGAGATGAACAATCTCTTGAACAGGGGGCGTCTCTGAAGCCTGCCTCTGAAGCCGTGAAACCCGGGAATGGTCATTCGTGGACTACAATGACTTTGGCCGAGCGTCTTCAGAAGGTGCGTGGAACTCTCAGGGTCAGCGTCTCTCGGATTATTACGCTCCTGACAGAACTGCTGAAGAATCCCGATGCCGAAGCGCGCCGTGTCATGAAGCACGTCAACTTTTTGAAGAGCAAAGGACCAAGCCAAGGAAAAATGGAAGTTCCCGGGTTTCGGCACCAGAATGTAAAGAACAGAGACCGACGGCATGGCTGCCTTCTTCCTCTCCCTTTAATCCACACTAATCCTAATGATGATTGCCAGCGCGCGGTGCGCGACCGTCATCGTCTTCCATTTTTAACAATGTATTTAGACAGTCTATAGAGTATCTAAACTCATTTTTAGACAGTCTATAGACTATTTACATACATTTTTGTACGGGTGGACCTCCACCGACACCCACTGTTCGAAGATTTTTCATTCCAAATTGTGGTAGGGCGCGGATTGTCGCTGGTACTTGAGACCGCCTTGCAAAAATGCCCTATACGGACGTCATGTCGGGCGAGAGACCACGTTAACAGATGTACTATTGCGTGACAGAAGAGTATAGAACCGCACGAGGTGCCACATCGTGTGAATTGCGTCGCGAGTGAGTAGTCCCCCACACGTTACAAAGGGCTCATCCATAATTCTTCACCATCATCAGCTACAGCGTCAACCAAGTGTGCAACTACTTACGAGCACGTATTTGCTTGCAGACACGTGGTGGTTAGCTGGCTACTTCGCCAAAATTACCTTAAGAGACTTTACAACAAGCTCTGCGAAGGCTGCTCCTCCAACTTACGCTGTGGCTGTGCTGCGTGTGCCGCGCTGGCCTGACTTTTTTTTATTTTTTCCACTCCCAGAATACTGTATAGCAAACCATGGTACAACCTCCTCCCCCTTATCTCTATGTATATTTCACCTGCTTAAATGTTCCGTCTTCCTGCGAACTTCTGTCTTGTTTGGATATAACTTATGTCCTCTAGCGAACATTTTAAAATAAATTAATAACAGAAAGAAATAGAGGAGGTTGCAGTGAAACTGATTAGTAGAGCTTCATCGCGATGGCAGGCTCACTTGACCCGTCGTCCGTGCAGCGACACGAATGACCTGTACTCTTTGTCGTCCTCATGTACTTACGCAACATGTCATCCATGTGGCAAATGAGTGGCAAGTCCGAACGTACAGCGCAGCTCAGTTTTAGCCAACGTTACAGTGTTTACGTCCACGCGTCAATTCATAAGTAACGAACTGCACGGGACTGCTTATCACGGAGAGGTATTTAACCCTAGCAGTGTTTATAAAAAGATGTCTTGCTCGTTTTTCGCTACAGGTGATTCGGTCACTGCGGTATAAGTAATACAAAAATATTATGAACGGGAGTTGCTTTATACCTTTTATTCCGTCAGAGAAATTGTTCTTGTTTATTATAGCTTTTATGATGACTTGCTTCGTATATTGTTGACCTCTGCTTGAAAGTTCGCGTGCCCTATTCCATATAACGTAAGCGAAACGGTTTTGTTTTGTTTTCCTCTCTTCTTTCTCATACATTCGCGCGTTACGTACGTCAGTGCTCGGTGCTACAGACTATACGTTCATGTTTGTAAGGGAAAAAACTTACGACGTTGCTAGCGCGCAGGCCCATGGGCATAATGGAAATAGAAACGCTTTTTACGACTTTTCGTGAAGCCACTTCTATTCGGGCGTGAAATAATTTGAGGGTTCGCTTGTTTCTCTTGCATGACGACAAAAAAGGTTCAGGACCATTAAAGACAGGAATACCTGCCGGTCTACTAGCTGATTCGTGGTAAAGTCAACGATAGGCGGCTGTATGACGTCGTCCGCGCTCATTGACGTCATGAGAGCACGTAGAAAGTGTGACGCTGCTATAGAAACAATTTTTGCATTGTTAAGTCATCTTTATAACTTTCCGTAGCGGGAGACGCCTGCCAGAGCACGTGTGCAACGTAAAAAAAAACAGTTTAAGGGCCCGTTGCGGTGGCTTCGGTTGGCGACGCTAAGCATGAAAGAGCGTTCGGGCTAATTCATGAATCACGAGGATTAGTTTATGAATATGCGGGAAATAGGTTTTCACTTTAGGGTTCCTTTAACGTGGAGTCCGATGCCCTAATGCATACCGAGACCCAACCCACACGCGTTGAGAAGAGCCTTGTCAGACGTAATAATAATAATAATGATAATAATAATAATAATATCCAGGGTTTTACGTGTCAAAACCACGATATGGTTATGAGGCACGCCGTAGTGGAGGGCTTCGGAAATTTCGACCATCTGGTGTCCTTTAAAGTGCGCCAAAATTAAGTACACGGTCCTCTAGCATTACGCCTCCGTCGAAATGCGACCACCGCGGACGGGATCGAACCCGCGACTTTCGTAGTCAGCAGTCGAGCACCGTATTCACTGTACCACCTGCGGCGGCCATTGTCATACGTACGGTAGAATGGAAGGCGAAAGGCACGTAAACGACAGACAAAGGGGGGCACACACACACACGCACACACACACGCGCGCGCGCATACACACACACACACACATTCACGACATTTAACACACACAAACACACACAAACACACATTTTTCTTTTATTCCTTCTTCTTCTTGCTTTTGTGTCTCTTTTTCTTACAACATTAATATGATGAGGATGGAATAGCTGGTTCTAACGTACTCTACCTTCCCATCTTTTTCATCTTTAAATATTGGGCGCCACTTTCAACGACTTGTGTGTGTATCTCTCTTTCCTTGGCGTCTTCGCGCCTTTCGCCTCACGAAGCGTTAAACCAGCACGCCCAGTTATTCATCCAACGTAGTACAGCAGAAGTAATTAATTTACTAGAGCGTGTGATCCTCCTATACACACTCGCACGATATGCGAGTGGGCATGCTGCCGCACGCAGGTCTTTGTCGATACTAAACACAAAAGGCGTTTTCACGACTCGTCGCGCGTGCAAGCAACCGCGTCTGAGGAGGCGCGCGTAATGCGCGCGCGATGTCTTGCCTGCGAGGCATACAGGCAAACGCCGGCGCGTTCGAGCGAAGGACAGCTGTCTACAGGGATTGTGGCGGCTGGTCCCGGAAGGAGCCAGAGCGGCAGTGCTTGTGTATGTATGTGTAGAGCTCATACTGGCTCTTGCAGCAACTTCGTCGTCGACGAGGCGACGACGGCGCCTTCGCTTATTGCTTTCATCAGACGAACGCTATGCGCTGACATCTCGCTGAATGTGTTCCCCTCGCGTCGAGTCTGAGAATGCACACTCGCACTTTAGCCGGGACCTGAGAACGCATACGTGCGCTAGCGCTTCGTGCAACTGCCTGAAAGTCACTTGATTAGGAAGTTCGGTCATACCGCGCGCAGACCGACTATGTCGCATGGAAGTTGTGCGCACTTTACGTCGCGATATGTGAAAGGCTACGCTTGTGCCGCTCCTTGGCCCAGCCTGCATGCGTCCCTCACTACGTTTCTTTTATATTAATCTGCACAGGATGAACCGATTCGCTCCAACGTGACTACATTTTTTCAAGCGAAGCTTGTCATGACTCGCAGATTTTGGTGGCGGCGTCGTACACAAAAAACACGGCGCCGGCGAGCGTACAGAAACGCGGCTGTCGAATGTGCACCGTCCACGTGCTTATTTGTAAAGCGCCGTTTTCCGATAATTCATAGTTTCTCGATCGTGGGCTTGTCGTCGATCGGCCGATTCCTGATATGGCAATCTCATACTTTATCGAGGTGGCTTGTCGTTTCACGTTGCCCCATTTCATTGTTGCCTGGATATGAACGCATGACCGTGGTTGTTGCCCGTAGCAACTGAAGTGTTGCGCTCTTAAGCACGTGAACGAAGGTCCAATTCTTGGCATGGAGGGAGGAAATAGTTAGGAGGGAGCATTATAAAGAAAGGGAGGAAGAATAGTATATCACGTCAGGTACGCACACCGCCACGCTTCGCTTGTCCCCATTTTCCCGATAGGGAAGGGCTCCGGAACATTTTCAACGGCTGCATTTAAGGATAGTGATGTGCCTGCGTGGGGCGTCACCTGCTCTTCTCTTACGATGTGATAGGATTCCACTTAATGTTCTTAACAAACTCAACTATCGAGAAGAAAGCAGTTATGGACCATTCAGGTACACACAGTCTGAGTGTCAAAAATGCTTGTTTGCTAAACCTAAAGAGCTCGATAGCGAAACTGCCGCTCGCCTTCACATGCGGGAGAGTCAAGTGACCCGAGCAGAAACGCCACGTGTGGCGTTATACCCTAGCCTTGAAATCTGAATGAGCGTGAAAGTTTCTACGTGGCGTTGCATAAGCGTCACTATTTTACCAGCGTCCGTGGTTGGCCCGTGTGGGGGGGGGGGGGGGAGTGACCTAAGCCGCGCCGCTTTGCGGTTCTCCCTATTTTGCCGGCATCGCCACGGCCAGAACCACAACGGGCAGTTACGTATCGCTCTACCAGTGACATGATGCGGGAATTTTCTTCTGAGGTCACGTGATCCTCGCGCATGTGTCGGTGACCAAGAGTTCCGCTATTGCGCTTTAGGATGTGGAAACACAGAGTTATAATATCGTTTGTCAAGACATGTGCGCTTTAGACTGTGCTCAAAGAGAAAAAAAAACAGTCATTTGACTCTTTTTTTGAGTTGACTTGCCACGTATATGACTCTCTTTAAAGAGACACCTGAACTCTCTTAGGAGATCATTACACTCTCGTAGAGGAGTCGTGGCAACCAAAGGAGAGTCAACATGGCTCTCTAAAGAGAGTCATAAACGCGGAAAGTCAAAACTCACCGAAAAGTTTAGCAGCACGCACTTGTTTCATTTTTAGAGTGTGCTGTAAAACGGTCCAGATCAACGATACCTTTATCGCTATAGATGCTCTCACGTACTTTCAACATTCGAACGCGGAGAATATGGCGCCGCCCCTTGAGTGCTCTATATATACATATACAGTAAACGTCTTCTCGCTACATTACGGCTGAATGCTGCGTACGTTTCCTTGCGCGGCTGAGCACGTGAAACAGAGACGAGCGCACAGCGTTCGTCCCCGTGTGCTCGAACGGCTAATGGCGAAAGCGTTTATTTTGTCGAACGCCGTAGTGGTAATATAGTTCTGCGACGCTATGTCCCGTTACATATGCGCACGCTGTACTCCACATCTGCAAAGCAGGAGCAGCGCTCCGTGCATCAAGTAATGTAAGCAAACATAATTAAGTGAAGCCGCAGTGAATGCTCCATTGTCATGTGACGTTCTTGAATTTATTGGGCTCGCAGCGAGGTCGTTATAATGAATCTACCATTAGCATATGCTTAACTACGGGAACATGTTAGCGTTAGTACTCACGAGTATGCAGTGTGGGTGGTCGGAATAAAGCAGTGCTTCGCCGTTGCGAAACTATGCTAACGAGACCCTGCCCTAATGAACACTGACGAATATATTAGCACAATAGAAACGGGCAGCCATTATTCGCCTAACGCGAAAGCAGCCCATTTATGTGCCTCTATATAATGACGCTTCACCGATAAGACTGAGGCGAATGCCGGTTGGCAAAGTCTTAAGGCGAAAGCCTTAGATTCCTCATCAAACTCGAAAAGTGACTGTGGGCGTCAACACGAGTGATGCGAAAATTCATCATCATTTGGTCACGTCGCAGATCGCCGAAAATTTGTGACGTTATAGTGTCGTTATAGCGACGCCACATGACGTGACGTCAGATGATGCCGTCATTACATGACACCGTCGCTTGGTCATAGGTGGGCCGATCCCGGAGGCACGTGAAGTGCAGAAAGCTTGCAATACCTCCGATCTCAGAGGCAGTGCAAGAAACCGCGCTAGGAGCAGAAAGTTTTCAGGAGCGGTGTATCAACACAACCGACTTAGAAGGAAAAGTAGATGGCTCTCGCCTTCGAGTCATTCTGGGCGAATGCGTAAGATACTCTGTGAGTTTTTGAGCGAAAGGTTGCTCTAGATTAGTGTGTTCCGTCGGAGTGAAAGATTGAGCCTTTTAGGCTTAGAATTCGCTTGATAGTTTCGCAGTGAGAGCACACGGTTAGAAAGTACAATACCGTGGCAACGCATGCAGACGCTGACAGTGCTCAAAATGTGCGCTTCGAGGCAAAAAAACAGCTGCTCTACGAGAACACGCGCATCCGGTCTGCCGAGAGTGAACGGCCTTTTATACTCCGGTGGGACCCTGAACCCGCTCAAGTGCGCATTTCGGATGGACGCGGAGTCGCATCTTTCGCACAGCTTAAGCGTTTCCTTTTTTTCTTTTCTTTTTTTCGTATTTGTGCGCTTTTTTTTTTCGTATGAACGCATACATTGGAAGTCGCATGCGCGGAAAGCTATAGGACCACCGGCTGCGTGCGCTAGCCTTTTTCAGTGTGAAACAGCGAATTCCAAAACGTACACAAGGGTAAATTTAGGCGGACCTTTTACTTTTCACGTCGCTTACGTGGGTCCCACTGCCGCTCCGCAGCGTGGAAAAAAAAAGGAGACGTCATGCCTTCCACGTACCAAAGCAAGAAAAAAAAAAGAAAAAGAAAGAAGAATAAGCACAAGGGACGCGACAGTCGACCTATGCGGGGAAAGAGAGAACATTTAGTAGTGGAGCTTAAAGAGATAGAGAAAGTCGTGCGCGGTGTATGAGGCTGTGACGGTGCACACAAAGCGTTCCCATTTCGTGCTTGCCGGATCCCACGTACTCTCATCCTTTCCGTCTATGCGGTGCACGACGGCCCCATAAATGCCGAGAGCGGTTGTTTTCGAGACCGTCACTCTTACCGACCTCTCTTTCTCCTGTCATCCGCCCTTATTTCGCGCGTTTCCCGCCATTTTACGCACTCTGTCTGCGTCAGATAGTGCGTGAGAGAGAATTAGGGATGCTCCACGGACGCACTTATACACCTGGCATACAACAGAAGGAGCGTTGAACCACGTGGTGCTTATGCGGAAAAGTTCGCATACGCTAGTAGAAACTGTCGTTAGTTTAGTTAGTCCTGCAAACTTAATTAAGCTGAGCGCGAAAGCAAGCTGACAAGCAGAAGCACGAGAGGGAATGAATATATGCGCTATAGGGGTTGTGTGTGCGTTTCTGTGAGTGAGTGAGTGAGTGAGTGAGTGAGTGAGTGAGTGAGTGAGTGAGTGAGTGAGTGAGTGAGTGAGTGAGTGAGTGAGTGAGTGAGTGAGTGAGTGAGTGAGTGAGTGAGTGAGTGAGTGAGTGAGTGAGTGAGTGAGTGAGTGAGTGAGTGAGTGAGTGCCTGACAAAGGCACCCCTTCGAACACGCCGGACTGAATTTACTGCGACCTGTGTCATCCGGCTAAGTTACTTGACATTCCCTCGCCCCTCGCCGAACACAACCCTCGCCGAGCACAATAATACGCTTGCCCAGCAATTTATAGTACTGCCCTTTCTGGAGACACTATTATTGTCTTAAAAATATTTTGTCTGTACTTAATTGCCTCTTACTGCGTTGCCAATTCGCATTACAAGTGTGAGAGTACGTGTGCCCGTTTATTCATCTCAATGCGTCAGAAACACTTCTAGAGTCTCTACACGAAACTTAAACAATACCAGGCGCGTTGCAGGCTCGGCGTCTTCGCCCGTACGGTTACAAAATAAGCGCGCGTTTCGAGACCAGACGGTCTCGAGGGGCATTTAATAAGCGACCTCACCCATACGCACACGCAAGGATGAAAATATTACGAAGGCACGCGGCAGCCAGGCTCGCTCAAATCAGGCGACAATTTTTAGGCGGACAGTTGCACAACCGCGAGCTCCGATTTTCACCTTGAGCTTATGCCTCGAGTCTCCTCCTCCTCCTCCTCCTGAACACCCCTCTCCCAACCCCTTTCTTTATTATTATTTTTTGTCCCTTGGCCGCATGCGCTATGTTTATACCTGATCCATAATTCCGCTTTGAATAAACCAACAGTCTGAACGGGGAAGAAAAGAAGGCGTCGTCGAAGTCGATGATACACCCTCATCGCAAACGCGATTGATTCTTCTTTCCCTTCATTCCTTTTTTTTTTGTGCTCGTGGCAAGATTGGCTACAGTAAATGGGCACTCTCGGGAAAAAAAAGAAAAAACGCGTCGTGTCGTACAGCTCCATTTGTATTACACACGGGGACGTGGAAAGGAGGTGAAGAAGAGGGGGAGAGGCGGTGTCACCGGGGCGTGTTTCGAGCGCGTTGCGCAAGATCAGGGGTTCGATCGGCACAGCTTATAACTTGCGCGTAAGTGCTAGTGGCGCTCGCGGAAAGGCATTAGTTACTGCGATTGTGACAGGGGAGAAAAGCCTGCCCGTTCGTGTGAGCGTTGCACCTGCCAACGACTGTCTCCTCTTGGCTTGCCTTGGCTTATTTGCCGCGCTTTGGATGGCTACTTCTCCTCTCTCCTTCCTCCTCTCCGTATCAACTGCGAGCGTATCTTGCTTTCTTTAGTTTTTTTTTTTTTTTTTTTGCTGTCTTTCACCTACTTTTATGGGGTAGAGAAGAGAGAGAAAGGCGATAATGAATGTGAAGGTAGGGATGCCAACCCTATCGCAATATGTCGTTTGCAACCCTGCGCTGGAAGAAGGGGAAAAGGGACGATAAGATATAAAGGGAGAGAAGAGTCTACAAGGCCATTAAATAGTTCACAACACACGTGCGAAATAGGGCACACTTTGAAGTAGGCAGCCATTCGCCCAAGCAGTTCAACGTTTCGTTCTAATGAGGCCAGTTTCCAACATTCTCAACATGGAATGATCGCGGCTAGCTCGTAGAGAAGTTTTCAACACAACAAGTGCCAAGCACTGCAGTCAGTGTGTCCATTACATACGCCACACTTTATTGCGGGCGTGGGATGCTCGTGGCTATGGAGTACATGGATGACGTCCATTAACGGCTGCAGTACGGATATGACTTGTCCACCTTCAACTGGTCACTGGTACATCGTTGGATATCTGAATTAAAACAAAAAAAAAGATTGGATGTACGGGCGCGGATTCACGGATTCAGTCCTCACGGATTCAAACAATTCAGGCGCGACAATTCAGGGCTAAGCAATGCACGTACTTTTGTTGCTATCGTCTTCTGTTAATGTCATAATGGCATGACATTGACCTGCAAACTTACGTCGGAGCCAACGTCGGCTTTAGCGAGCCGATCCGTAGCGACATGACGTGATTATCTTTAGCAGTTACGCATACAAGTCATTATACTCAAAGTTTTGATGGTGCCTTTCAGTCCCTCAGCACTGTACGTAAGGGAACCAAACCAAACACAGAGAGAGAAAGAGAGAGAGAGAGAGAGAAAGGTTAAGTGAAAGGCATGTAGGTTAACCACAAGAAAGCTTTTCATAAGAATCCCATATAATACGTAGGCATAGAGACCCATAAACCTATTTTTTATTGTGATATATTTATTGCGTATGGCTTAGCGAAGAAAGTGTGGGATTCATGATATTATTTAACTAACCTTCTTGCGACGTTGCCCTGAAATAGAAAGCGAACTGGAAGTAAAGTGATGGAAGAATAGTGAGGAAAATGGGACGACAGATCTTTCCGCAACATTTGGTGACCATTTATTCAAATAAAGATACAATGAAGAGGGTTAATTGTTAGGCTAAGCTAGTAGAATGGACTACTTTCTTCGAGTTTCGTGTATGTAGGTGAGTCGGACCGTTGAGATGGGGCTGTACTATCGCTGAGGGGAGTCTTCATTGGTTGATTGTCACGTGTGGAATGTGCAAGGGCGCGTCGCTGCTCATGTATTATGTCATACCCGGTGAATTGCGGCAGAAGAGGATCAGAAGGGGTACCCATGACTCAGGCCCGTAGCCGTGGGAGGGGGGGGGGGGAGGGGCTAGGGGCCCGCGCCTCTCCCGAAATTATGGTGAAGTAGGTCTTTTTACCAAAAATAAATAATGAAAACAGGTGTTTTTCTCAAATAGTCAAGGTTTTCAGCAAGTGCCCCCTCCTCCCCCTTAAAAAAATTCCCGACTACGGGCCTGCCATAACTGCTTGTTTTGCGGAAGAACATGAGATAGAACTGAAATTACATATATATACTTACTTATTGTGTCCAAGCTTCACGAACAAATGAGGAGAGGGAAGCCGGAGAAGCGAAGCTCGACAATGGACGACAGGAATGTACTTCAGGTGTCCCCTCGGACGATCGATGTATATCTACATATTTTTCTTTTGTTCGCCTTCTTCCTCTTCTTTCTTTTTCTCAGAAAGCACGCGTTGTTCGTATGTCCAAGTATATGCGCACGTGGTCTGTTCGCGACTATTTCTTTCTTTCTTCATCTAACTTTTTTTACTATTTTACTTTTTTTCTTTTTACTTTTTTAAACTATATTTGTTACCTTTTCTACTTTTTCTCTCTCTCTCTCGGCTCGGAGGACGATGATATAAAACCGCATCAAAGCCTGGTCAATCTCGTCTTGATGAAGATCGGTCTCCGATCGAAACGTCAACAAATAAACAGTTTTTTTTAGAAGCGTATACTTTTTTCCTAAATATATAGTTTCTTCTTCTACTTCGTGTATGCTCAACTCTCTGAATTTTGACTCACCGCCGCATTTTTTCACCGATTGATTGTCCTATTGCAATATACAAATAAAACCATAATATACTAACAAGAAAAACAAAACAAAGGGGAAGAATGAATCCAATGAATCCCATCCTGTGGTATTCATCACAGGTGCGCACGCGCGTATAATGGGCACACTGATAAATATCGGAGGCTTACCGGTCGCGTGTTTTCGCGCGCGAAATATAGGAGAAGCCCCCTATTCGCCCCGAGATTCCGCGACCACCACCACCACCACCTACCTACGCCATAAAGCACAGCTATCTGGCTCACCACCCGCGCCTTGCGAGCCCCGCGGTTTACGGAAGGGGGAGGGGGGTAGGCAGACCGCCGACTTGTGCGAAGAAAAGCGCAGCTAGGCTGGCTTCCCGCCAAAGGCTGTGATTACTCGACCAGATTGATCGTGCTGAGGTGAACGCAAAAGAAAAACCCCACTAGTGAACGGGAAAAAAAAGAAAGGCGAGGGCGAGGAATATAGTATATTGACGAGGAAGCAAAGGAACGCTGGTCCTGCGCGAACATTGAAATTTCCTCTGAGCGGCTACGCGATCGATCACGGCTGGAGATGGCTTCTCCCACACCAAAAGTAAGCCTGTCTGTGGCAGGCGACAAGGCGCGAACGAAGGAATGACTCATCTCTTATACTTCAATAGTATTTTTTTTTTCTCTTCTATCCTTTCCTTTTAAAGTCCGGACGCTGGCCGTTCTTATAATACGCGCTGACCGGGTCACACAACTCGTATACTGCAGGTTCGGCCGGACTGTGCTTGCCTCTTGATACCATGTTTGTTTCTTCGATACTATTTTCCCCTTTTTTTGAGCGTAATACACTTTACGTCAGTGGTTGTTTCCTCGACTGAATGTCTGTCGGTTTGTTTTTCTTTCCAGTTTCTTTTCATAACACATAACCTTTATATCAACGTTCATCTGTTCGCTTTCTTGCTTTTCTTATGCGCTCGCGCGCGCGCGCGCGCGCGCGTGTGTGTGTGTGTGTGTGTGTGTGTGCGTGTGTGCGTGCGTGCGTGCGTGCGCGCCTTTCTGAAGATATGTGACAAACCAGCCATAGTAGGAAGAACCGCGTTTGCGAAAGAAAAACAGGACCAGAGACCTTGAAATTTGCGAAGTTTGGTGATGTAGCTCTTGTTTTTATTATTTATAATATAACGCTCGCTGTCTTTGTTGCTCAGTTTTTTTTTTAGGAACACACTAAACACGTACTTTCAGTCGCTTACATTTTGCCCTTTCGCAAAGTTTGCTCTTTCGCCGACAGTCACCACAATCTAAATAGCCGCGACACCTCAATCAAAACATGCAGATGTCTACAGCTTCCCCGCCTCCGCTTCAATGTTCTTTTCTGTGCTGACGCGTTCGTTTACCACCTTGGACTCGCAGCGGCGCACGTCGTTACAGTGTCGTCAGCTTGATGAAGCACCGACGACATGAAACGCGCACTTTTCTTATGCTTATTTTCAGCGCCGGCGGTTTCTATATCGAGCTGAGCGATGACCACGCATTGTAATCTTGGCCGAAAATGACGACGCGCAGCGCGGCTGAGAATTGAGAAGGGGACATTGTGCCCTTCGGAATATCCTATCTAAATTCACGGGAACTGGGAAATTTTCAGCAGCAGATTTGATGACGTTGCTTGCGTTTAGGAGGAAGAAAAAAGAAAGGTGTATTAGCATCTACCAATTTTATAGAGCCGAGGGCCGATTCCATGGAACTTTCAATTCGTATAGAAGCCTCTTGCCATTGGCTAAAACTTGGTCTTACGAGTCAATAAAACGCAACAATTTTATTTATTGTTTATTTATTTATTATTCACTTAATTATTTATTTTAGCCCATGGCCCAAGAGCATTACAGAGGGAAAGGGGAAAAATGCCGAGCGTTATTATCTTAGGATTAAAATAATTAACTTTCACCATCGATATAATAATAATAATAATAATAATAATAATAATAATAATAATAATAATAATAATAATAATAATTACTACGCCCTCCGTAGGGTAATGACATCTTCCGCATATCTCCAACAAACCCGTTCCTGTGCTTGATGCCGCCACGTCAAGTTTAGTTACATCTATAGTTACACAACGCCTCCTATGTAAACCGTCTTCCCCAATGCTTCGCGAGTATGACGAATGCCGTATGCGGAATATCATGTTTAAAATACTTATCCATATAATGTTAGCCAACGTCCTGCCTATAACTTAAAAGTATGACAAGTAATGTAACGAAGAAAGTTTGACTTTAATCCTTCATTGTACCGCGTTTATTAATGTATTTCATAAATACGACGTGCATCTTTTCTTTACTGGGGTCGTCAATATCATTTCACAGAAATGGCCGAAAATTGGGAAAGCAAAAAAGAACGAAATATTTGTTATGAGAACTCTGTGATTCAGCAATAGAGCTAAACAATAACGCAATGCCGGCAGGTGTAGCTTCCTGGAGACAAAATTTATAAAATGCATACCACTCGAAAATAAACAGACAATCGACAATAGGATTCTTTCAAAATCTTTGCAAACAATGTGATGATTTTTTTAAAGCTTAAAGAATTATCAATTGTGCTCATCTGACATCGTATAGCAGGTAAATTTCATCATTTATAGAGAGGCAGATGTTTTGGGTGCAGCGTGTTAGAAACGTTATAAATCATTTCATTATTGTGAGAAATTTTACCTCTGTGGAAAATCTAATTTGTGCTAGAATATAAATTTCGCTCATAACTTCGGGAAAAAAGAATGTTCAAGTAAGCTAGGGACAGTTGTCTACATGCAAAAGAGTTCCCTGCATTTCACACTGTACTTGAGTGCAAGAAAACCCCAGTTGGCTTTAGCTTTCCATTCTTAATATGTGAAATGGTACACGCATCGATGCTGGGGAACGTCGGGAGCAAATTTACGCCAGAAATACCCACTCCAGTGTTTGCTGCTATTCGAGCGAAGTATTAAAAACTTGGAGGACGCTTGAGCTTCGCCTTCAAGAGTAGAACGCGATAGCGTAATCGGGCCCCGTGCGCATCGCCTTCTCAACTGCTAGCCCGGTTTCGGTTCTCCGTGCATGCCTCAGCCGTGCCACAAGGAAACGAACGTCTGTGCGCGTAAAGTTGGCCATTTCAAATTATCCCAGAATGATTATTGCAAGTACTTCTGTTAAGTGCCCACTACGCCATAATTCTTCCTTTTGCGAATCAGCGAAGGGCCCACTAGGCGTCCGTAAGGCAACACGTGCACCTACGCAGCTGCTCACTTTGTTGATGCTTTTGCTGATGATGATGGTTAAATATGTCTGAGCGCTTTGTAATGGGCGGGCCTTTAGAACACCCACTCGTTGCGCCATTCATATGTTTTGACGCCTGGCGCGATTCTGCGCTTCTGCCACGCAACATTACATGCGCTGAGGAGACTCCTTCCTCTACATGACATTCATATAGCGTTTTTTTTTTTTTTCCCCGAAGCAGTTTCAAGAAATAGCGTGCCTCTGTGCACCTGCTCGCCACGCAGACGGCCTCGGTTCGATTCTCACTCGAACCCGAATATTTTTAATATTTATTTTGTTTGCATCTTTCTCGAGTTTTCGGTCACGGACAAGATGATGATTTTCCGATCACAACCAACGACGCCGACACTGGAATTTCTGCCAAACGAGCTCTTAACGCTGTCGCGTTAATATGGATTGAGCGACTCAAGTGCTCTCCTTGAACTTGTATACGCAGACGTTGCGACGTCGTGCCGTTGTACCTCGCTTTTCAAACGAATTCTGTTACGAGTTACAGATTTTGGTGGCGGCGGCGTTATGCGCGACAAACCCGGCGTTCAGGCCGGCGACAAACCCGGCGCCCTCTCGGTCGTGGACCTGTCGGCGATCAGCCGTTTCTGGTATGGTGATCTGATCTTTTATCCAGGTGACTCGTCATTTCACGTTGCTACGTTTCATTGTTGCCTGGATATGAACGCATGACCGTCGTTGCTGCCCGTAGCAAATGAAGTGTTGCGCTGCTAAGAACTTGGGTGAAGGTCCTATTTCCGGCACGGAGGAAGGAAAATGTAAGGAAAATGTTAGGAGCATGGGAGCATTGCGCAGGGCGATGGAAAGAAAGAAGAAAGAAAAAAAGAAAAGAAAGAAAAGAAGGAAGGAAGAGAAGGAAGGAAGGAAGGAGGAAGGAAGGAAGGAAGGAAGAAGGAAAGAAAGAAAGAAAGAAAGAAAGAAAGAAAGAACGAAGGAAGGAAGGAAGGAAGAAAGGAAGGGCATGAAAGGAAGAAAGGAGACGAAGAGAAGAAGAAGGAGGAAAAAGGAGGGGAAGAAGAAAGAAAATAAAGAAAGAAAGAGAACAGAACGAAGAAAGAAAGAAACGGGAAGGAGGAAGCAAGAAGGAACGAAGAAGAAAGAAAGAAAGGAAGAAAGAAAGAAAAGAAAGGAAGGAAGAAGGAACAAAGGAAAGGAAGGAAGAGAGGAAAAGAAAGAAAAAGGAAAAGAAGAGGAAGGAAGGAAGAAAGAAGAAGGAGGAGAGAAGGAAGCAAGAAGAAGGGAAGGAAAGAAAAAGAAAGAAAAGAAAAAAGAAAGAAAAAGAAAAGAAGAAGAATAAGAAGGAAGAAAGAAAAGGGAAGGAAAGAAGCAGAAAGGAGGAGGAAGAAGGAAAGAAGAAGGAAGAAACAAGAAAGAAAGAAAGAAAAAGAAGGAAGAAAAGGGAAAAAGGAAGAAGGACGAAGAAAGGAAGGAAAAAGACGACGAAAGAAAGAAAGAAGGAATGAAAGAAGGAAGGAAGAAGAAGAAAGAAGGAAAAGGAAAAGGGGAATGGTAAGGGAAGGAAGAAAGAACGGAAAGAAAGGAAAGAAAGAAAGAAAGAAAGAAGAAAGACAAAGAAAGAAAGAAAGAAAGAAGGAAGAAGGAGGAGAAGAAACAGAAAGAAAGAAGAAGAAAGACAGAAAGAAAGAAGAAAGAAAGAAAAGAAAGAAAGAAAGAATGAAAGAAAAGAAGAAAGAACG
>NC_051179.1:69466606-69581020 GCF_013339695.2 Rhipicephalus sanguineus | reverse complement strand
ATACGATACTTCCCAATTGTATCTTAAGATACTTCGATACATTTGCAAATTTGCTATTATAGATCTATATAATGAAGCAGCAAAGGCCTATGTAGAAATGTGTTTACTTGAAAATTTCTTAACTGCGACCAACTTTGCTTAATTTTAATAAAATACCTACCTGTATACTAACTTTCTTGCTCAAGGTATATTAGTTTCATTCCTAAACAACTTATTGGGATTTGTTTGGCTGCTTAACATGACAGCTCTCTAACCGCTGCGCTATTAGTGATTTTTGCTTCACACTTCTCTAACTTATGGTTGTTGCGGCTCTACTTGTCGACTAGCTAGCAGGCTTGCAAGAACCTTATTAAGATGCCTCCGCACGATGGCGCAAATACCGTTGTGCAGTCGTACCATGTCCGCAAGCGTATTTTTGCTTTTGTAATACCGCATCCACCAACAGGTGTAGAACAGCAACAACGCTGGTAGCGATTTTGTTTGTGACGCATCGTGTATTTTACTTATCTGCTGGCGTAAAGCGTTCGCTGGGAACATATTCACTAACGTGCAGTCTTTTGCCATTTCTTCTTCGAGAGAACCTGAGCCGCCCGGAAACGCCTCAGACGTGTTCTAGAGGCACAAAGCGCCACAGGTTATCACTGCTATTCACACTACTGCCACTTCTCGCTCTGCTTACCTGCATATATGTAGCAATAAGAATACTTTAAGGTGACCTAAAGAAAGGAAAATCAATATATTTAAGCCAAATAGCAAGGTGGTTCCATACTAAACAATCAAAGTGAATAAGTATACAGGGTGTTTCACGTAAGTTGAACCAAATATGAAAAAAAAACAGGTGGTTAACTGCCACTGAATGAAACCAAAGGTGTACCGTCATGTGGTTCTCGTTATGGCATGTTTTGTCATAAGCTTAACGGGTAATTAAATAAGGTCAATTATGCGACATTTTAATATACACTTTAGGGCCAACTGCGCTTCGACACACAGAAGAGCGCATTTACAAACGACCGATCCATTTTTTTTTTTTTTTTGACAGCGTACATGCTGCGTGGTGAATATTTTCGGGCTTTTAA
This sequence comes from Rhipicephalus sanguineus, assembly GCF_013339695.2. Lineage (NCBI taxonomy): Eukaryota > Metazoa > Arthropoda > Arachnida > Ixodida > Ixodidae > Rhipicephalus > Rhipicephalus sanguineus. The sequence continues at coordinate 69,579,944 of NC_051179.1, read as the reverse complement.
AGAAAGCCGTCGAAGTATGAAATAAAACTACGTTTGCAGACAGGTAAAAATAAGAATAAAGCAGGGAACGTTTTTTACACAAGACATAACATAAACAGACGGGAGAAAAAGATGGCTCAAAGCTTGCACTGAGCGGCGCAAAGCTCGATACACAGCGAAGCTGATCGGCCTTATGCATATTTATTCTGTATTTATAGGCAGAACTAGGCAGTAGCGAGGCTTGAACTTGACTTGAACTTGGCTTTAGCGAGGTTGAACTTGGCTTGAACTTGGCTGTAACGTCGCTGAACTTTTGCTTTAACTTGGCTAACTGATGCTTGAACTTGGCTGTAGCAGGGATGAACTTTGCTGTTACGGTGCATGAGGCCGATCAGCTTATGGCTAGGGCCAGTCTTCGTCTTTCGAGTCGAATAGCGGACGGCATCGGGCGCAAGCTTCCATCGTCGTTGGCGTAGGCCTTCCATCGCTTCGGGGTCTTCTCGAAGCCGCCGTTGCCTTTCCCGTTACCATATGGTATTCTCACGTTGTACGTACTCGGGGTCTTCGGCTCGTCGCCGTCGCTTCACAGCCATTTGTTGGGCTAACTGTTGCCTTCTTCATTTTTAGGGGACCAGTGGTGAGTAGAGCTATTTACCCAATTTCTGTGGCACATGCCCGTTTATGATGGTGATAGTTTTTTGTTTCGTCGGAGAAGGGACGATTTGCTAAACAGCTTCGCTGTGTAAACTACGCAGACGACTAGGTAATGTATGGGATGCAAACGGAGGACAGCAAAGAAAGCACTTGTGCTAACAATCAAATTATCATTCAAAGAACTTCTCTAACAATTTAACAGGAAGAACAAAGACACGGTACGTCAAAATATTCCCTGTTACGTAAATGCTCGTTCTATTGCATCTAACGAAAGCACCGATAGAGGGACGGTTGTTAGAATATCCTTTTCATGTAAGTCAATCTCATCGTACTTATGCAAGTCAAGCTTACATCCACGAGATCTTTCAAATCGCTGATGTGTGAAAGCCGTGAGACGCAAAGCAGCCCCATTCTTGCATTCTTGTGACTTTGCAACGAAGCACCACGCAAGACAAACTTCGATAGCGACAGTATAGAGGCATCAGAATTTGTGCGAAAGACGCCGCACGCATTGGAGTGTGCAGCAGGGTGCAGTGGCTATGAACAAGTGTCATGACATCAACACAACTAAAAAGAAAGAAAACATCTAGGAAAAAAGAGGTAGGCTGCGCGTAGACCTACGCACACTTGTTTTTGTCGAGATGGCTCGAGCGCCATCACGTGACTCTGCTCCACCAATAGGGACGCCTAAATCTCATCACCTGTGCTCGCTGGAGCGCTCTGGCGGAAATATACAAGAATGTATGTGTCGTTAGTTTTATTCAGGTGGCTTAATGGCATCAATATCAGCTTGAGAACCGGAATTCCGGTCAAAGTTTATTGCTTCGCACGGTGGTGCTTTTATAGTAGTATCTTGTATCTTAAGATACACGATACATTACTGAATGTATCGGAAATAAAGATACAGACACTCGTTTTCCGATACGTATCGCGATACAGATACAAGATATCCAAAGAGTAACTAAGATAGTATCTAAGATACATGTATCTTCGATACTGCCCAGCACTGTCTGTGAGCTACCGTTTCTTACGCGGAACTTACTGACCATTGGCGTAGACGGGAGAGAGGCGGGGGAGGGGGGGGGGTCAAACGCCACTTTCCGAACGTTTTCCATTTTGCATGTGTATATATACACGCACACATACAAGCACACGCACCAACATACATAAAGTATGGTTGAACACCCTCTCCTCCTACTAAAAAAAAATGAAAATTTCTGGCGACGCCCTCGCGACTGACATTCTGGCACTTAATTATCAAAACGTTCGGGTCGGGGGCCGAATGGACAAAGCCGTTCCATTTCCTGAACACTATTTCATGTTGATCTGCCACCTTTGATACGGCGTGGGCTGTTCACGAGCTGCTTTGGGAATTAGAACGCTTTGCCCGTTATTCGGAACGTATGAACGAAGTTATAGATATTATCGCATATCACTTTATTCTTTTGTCAATGTCTTCCTCCTTGTCGCTGTATAAACGAATGCGACGCCCTTCGCAATACAGCGGCGCCGATAGCGCGGGACGTTTTGCATTTGGGGACACGTTCAGGACGCCCCCGCAACGTATATATACATATCATGTGTACTAAAACGGATCTCTCGACTTTTTATTTCGGATTATAAACAGGACGCTTAGGCGCCTGTTTCTAAGGCCAAACAACTCTTCGTTTTTCTTCATCCCCACCTGCTGTTTCTTTTTATATATCGGCGATACTTTCCTCTATCACTGCTGTCACGAGAGCCGCCGCATCAGAAACAGTAACGGATGCACCTAGTAGCGTCCTTTTCATGCGACCGCCCGTCGTGTTACTTGTTACGTAATCCTTCTTTCTATCTACGCAAGTCCCGCCGAAATCCGTGGAAAAGCGGAAAAGAGGGAAATGTTTCGATAATAAGAAAGAAAGAAAGAAAGAAAGAAAGAAAGAAAGAAAGAAAGAAAGAAAGAAAGAAAGAAAGAAAGAAAGAAAGAAAGAAGAAAGAAAGAAAGAAAGAAAGAAAGAAAGAAAGAAAGAAGCTATCGATGTCGTAGGAGTGCGTAGCGAATGGCCGCCAGCCCACACATTGGTGTCACCCAATTTCTGCTTATCGCTGCCTCCGCAGACTTCGGAGGAGAAGCCAGCTCAGAGCAGTTGCGAGAAAAGCAGAGAGAACGAAGCGAAATAAACGTAAGCAAACGTTCCAACCTGCCTTCTCCAGGTCGTGGCGCCGGCAAAGAAAAAAAAAAAAGAAAGAAACCACGACTTCGAAGCCCCGAAGAGAGGAGAGAGACAGAGAAAGAAGAGGAAGGAATGTTTGTGACGTCCACTGGCGATTCCTGCAAGCCGACTTCTATTTACAGCAAGGACTCGAATGTCTCGCCTATTTGTATCGAGGCGACGCGAGGAATGTAGTCCCTCAGTGCAACGTGTCTGTATATATGCAGTGAGCCGGAACGCGGAGCAGCCAGCGGTCACACGCACACACACACAGGCTGCAGTGTTCGGCGAATGCTGTTACGTCCGCATCGTTTCGTTCGACGAAGTCCCGCCGTGATTCGAGGCGTCGTGTAGAAGCAGCAGCTTTTGTTCTCTTACCCGTTACATCGGATGCACTGAGTTCTTGAAGCAACACCGTGGGACTTGCTGCCCTCTTTCTTTCGTGTTCTTCTTTTTTTTATGAAGCCGAAACCCTTATATGCCTTATAAAACGCGAAAATTGACCATCGGAGATTTAGCGAGACCTGACGACACATCGCGAGGCTGACGTCGCCGTCAGCACGAATCATGACTAAAAAAAATTATAAAAGTAATTCAAAAGCGACGTGGTAATCCGGTGTGTGTGTGTGTGTGTGTGTGTGTGTGTGTGTGTGTGTGTGTGTGTGTGTGTGTGTGTGTGTGTGTGTGTGTGTGTGTGTGTGTGTGTGTGTGTGTGTGTGTGTGTGTGTGTAGTAGGCGCACCAAAAGTCACGTGGCCTCAAATGTACCATGTCGCCATCATTGACGGCACCATGTGACATCATCATGACGTCACAGATCGTCAAATTTTGTGACGTAATTACGACGTCATCGCAGCACATCGTCCCTTGGTCAAAGGCGGGCCGATCACGGAAGCTCTGCAAAGCCATGTGTGGTGCAGAAAGCTTGTAATGCCTCCGATCATGGAGGCAGTGCAAAAGCACGTTAGGTTAAACAAAACTGCTACCCGGCCCAGTTGGAACGATTTCATCTTTTAGCCATTTTGCGCGAAACAAACAAGGACACGTTAGGTTCACAAAGCTTTTGGAGGCGGTGGGGGGAGGATCAATAGATCGACTGAGATTAAAAAGAAGAAGAAAATGCCGTTCACCTTCGAGTCGTATTAGGCGACTGCATAACAGACCCTGTGAGTTTTGCGTTACTCTCTTGCTGATAGTATAGCAGCCCTCAATTTCGCATCACGTGTATGACGCGAGATTCCGGTCGTATTGACAAGCGGCGCGAGCAACGATTGAATTTGGCTGAACTCGAGAGTACGACGGAAGCCCGTCTGGTCACAATCATCATCATCATCATCAGCAGCAGCAGCAGCCTGTATACGCCCACTGCAGGGCAAAGGCCTCTCCCATGTTCCGCCAATCAACCCGGTCCTGCGCTTTCTGCTGCCACGTTATACCTACAAACTTCTTAATCTCATCTACCCACCTAATTTTCTGTCTCCTCCTCACAATGAAGCATACTAAATGAAGGGATCCGGACACCAACCAAGATTATATTAAATAACGGATGTGTTAAAATTTCGGAATTGCGAACAAGGCACCCGTTGGGAAACTTTGTTGATTGATATCCGTGGGGTCGTCCATCCCTTCTCCGGGACGGATAACTTTTGTTGCATTATCTGCAGGCATAGGTCGGCAAAAAAAAAAAAGTAGAGCTCACTTAGACTCACTAAAGAAATATATTTTGCGCTTAGGGCTGACTCGGACTCAGACTCACTAACATTTTTCTCAACCGGACTCACCGAGACTCAAGCTCACCAAAATATTACTCAGCCGGGCTCACTGAGATTCAGACTCACTTCTCGATATGAGTCTGAATGAGTCGGCTATTGAGTTAGCAGACCTGTGTCTGCAGGCCCGACCATCTGTAGTCGGCCGTCACATTCACCTGGACGCCGGTAAGGAAAGATTCTCTCCATAAACCAAACTGCAAAAAAAAAAAACCGAACATTGTTACTTTGAGGCAGAGATTGTGATTATCAATACGAAAACAAGACGAAACGGGAACCAGCCGCGACTGCCCCGGTATTCAATTCCTGCCCTTTTCGGTTTTTGCACTTTATTCCATACGTCTGAGTTTTCTAAGTGCTGTCTCGTAATTTTAAAATGTAGGGCGTGCGCCCCGTTCCGCAGAAATCGGGAGCCTAATATGTTTGCCTGCGCCGCTTTTACGAGTCTACGCGCTGAAAATTTTCTGACTGTTTTCTTCCAATCGAGGTCGTCAGCGTGTCACAGACCAAATGACATTTGCTTCGTGCAGTCATGGAAAGAACTCCGGCAATAAAAGTAATCCGCGCGTGTCTTGAAAAAAGAAAAAAACAACAAAGGAAAATATAAGATAGAAAATTTGCTATTCAAAGTCAAACGAGGCGGAAAAATAATTCACCCGTCCCGCAGGTCTTACGAAAACACATCAAGATTTCACGGAGCCTTCGTTGCGGTTCGGCGCAAGAAATTCAAAGGCTCTTATCACGTCGGCAAACAACCCAACCTCTTGAAAATGTTCGGGCGAGCTCCGCTCCGGCTGAAATAAAAATAAAGAGGGCAGTTCGCACGCAACGGCCACAATTTTATTACTCTATGGAGAAAAACAAGTCCGGTGCCGATTTGCGTCGGCAAATAATGTCCCAATCAAAGAGCGGTACAGCCGCTTGCAGCGCCGTGCAGCAGGAAAACCGCGAATTGAAAAGCTGCGGCGGCGGCGGCCTGCTTCGTTTTTTCGGGTCTTTCCAACAGAAACAAGGAGAAGACAGCTGTACAGGACCAACTATGTGGCCTGAGGAATAATTCCGCAATACAAACGGGCATGTGGAAGCATGTTCGGTACAGCAATATATTGCAATGGTATTGAAAGTTGGTAATGTGGCATATGAGGACCTGCAGCTTGGATTGGCACGGAGGGGTAGAGGGAGAGTGCGCGCTCGACACACACGCACGCACAAATGCACGCAGGCAAAGAGAGGGAAAGAGAGAAAGGGAAAGAGGAGAGGAGAACGGCTTCAGTGAGATGAAATTTACGTGCCTGAAAAAGACTAATAAAAGCCTCTGCGCGAGTAATAGCAATTTATTAAACAAAATAGCAGACAAGAAAGAAAGAAAGAAAGAAAGAAAGAAAGAAAGAAAGAAAGAAAGAAAGAAAGAAAGAAAGAAAGAAAGAAAGAAAGAAAGAAAGAAAGAAAGAAAGAAAGAAAGAAAGAAAGAAAGAAAGAAAGAAGCAAATCTCCTTGGCGGGGGCGAAGCCACCTCGAGGACTTCATAATATTCCGCGCGGCACTCTCCCACCCCACCCGCGCCCAGTTTTATTTGGTAAGTAAAAAAAAAATTGGCCGCGTATCTGCGTGCTTCGCTGCAAATGTCGTGTAAAGACGATAGAAGAGGCGCTGTGTGAGATATGGACGCCATCTGGCAATACGTCGGGAAACATGAGTGCTGTGTTGCGTGCTGGTAGTCCCGGCGCAGCAGCAGGCGAAGACCGGCGGTGACCAACGCGACCGGCGGGGACGCCAGCCAGCCCGAAAACGCGGTTTGGCGCGAAGCGCTGAAGCAGAGAAACGTCCGCACTCAACCAGTACTCTCCACACACTCTTTTATTTACACGTCGCCTGGGTAAAACAGGAACGCCAGAGCGGCGCCCACAACCGGCAGCCTGAAGGCTGCCCACAACGCTGCTTTTTCATTTTTTAAATATTTTTTTTCACCTTCTTGGCCTTCTCAAAACTAAAGTTTTTCAACACCAACCCATGGCATTCGTACAGTGCAATACAGAACCGAAACCAAAACACAACAATGAGATCGTGCGAAGGGCACGGAGGAAGGCAAATTTCAGCGCAGTCGCATTTTCAGCTTTGTTGAAACATCGCTCACTAGACGACGACGAAGTAAAAGAAGGCACACGACAGGCAGCGCCTGTCCTGTGCCTTCTTTTACTTCGTCGTCGTCTAGTGAGCGCTGTTTCAACAAAGATGAACGCATACCAACTCGCTCAAGCTTCCATTCTTATGCATTTTCAGCGCAGCTTAAGAAACTAGGGTCCTTAAAATTACGTATGTATGCATTTTCTATTAAAGGAACACGCCACCTAATACTTACCTAGTGATGTTGCACCTCAGTTATGCATGATATTTACTTTTTGATCGACAACGTTCACAAGTATGAACAGCCGTACCAGTTCAAGACGGCTGGCCCTTGGGCAAGTGGTTCAACTTTGGCCGAGTGGCTGAATCGAGGGACGTGCCGACAAACAGAAAGACAGACAGACAGAAAGACAGACCAAAATTTCTGCGTTTAAGTTCCCCAAGAAAGACTATCGTCTTTAAAAATAACTTGTTCTCTCGGGCATGCGCCGTTACTCTGCAGCGCATTGTTCTACTTGCCTCGGCAATCCGAAACATGTAGGGTAAGAGAATATTACGGCGTGTTTCACCCGTTTCAAACGCTTATTGCTCCGTTGTGCAGTATTTGCTGCTTTCGCTGCGCGAAGCACACGGAATCGCGAACGAGCGAGCCTTCCTTCTGTGAAGCATCGAGGTGGGAGGAAGAGTGGGAATGGGTTCAGGGCTTAAGAAGGGATTGTGGGTTTCGAGGAATGAAAAGTCGAGACGGAGGAGGAAAGAGGGAGAGGAGGTGGTCCGCGAAAACCTGCGGCAGCAGAGGATCCTCGATGCGTGCGGCGTTTTGATCGAACTCGCCGCTCGGTAAAAGTAATAATGCAAATCGAATATCGACTCGACCTTTCTTCTTTATTCTCGCGCACGCCCTGCATGGACGGTAATTGTTTCTCACCGCCATCGTCGCCCTCATAAGCGGTAGTGATGAGAGGGGGAGGGGAGAGAAAGAGGGGGAAGGGGGTGATGGCGGTCGCCCAGATTATCGCGTGGAGCCATTTCTTCCGTGCCCTCGCGTGTGCGTAGCGGTCATTTCCCGACGTCTTACGCTGATTGCTCGGTGCCGAGTCCTTTTCCTGTCACGATATCTCTATAGCGCTCATTCAGAGCTCGCGTTAGCATTGGTATCACAGATTTCTTTTTCCTTTTCGAGGTTGGGGAGCGGATACGTTGTACAGACATGTCTGTGAAAGTGGCTGCGCTTTCCTTTAGGCACGGTTTATTTCTGTTCCTTTCTTTATTCCGTGTTGCTAATCGTGGTTGTTCTTGAGGTCTGCGGTTCGTAGTCGGATCTTATAAAGCATCGATTCGGTGCCGCAAATGTGCGGTCATTGGGCACGCCAACCTGGAGTATAGTGCTGAAGAATAGTTCCCTTGCAATAACCAGTAAAAAAGGAACACCCACGTAAAACCCCAGATACTATTTTTAAGATACAAGAAGTGTCGATGCTCCATCGAGGGCACATCGAGAAGAGTCAGCGATGAGGTGGCTACCAACGATGCCACAAAATCCCGATGTCATTGATGGATTATATTATAAAGCGGGGAATTCGTCACTGCTAAAATACAACTTAAAGCTTAGTATACGCACTGACATGAAATTAAAAAAAAATTTTTTTTTGCTCACATACAGCGACACTCGCATAGTGTAAGCACGGAGACAACTTTTGTAAACACACGACAGCCTGATGTGAACATCACTTGCCAGACCTTAACTTGCGTTAGAGCCTTCCAGTCATAACATGCTGCGCAGTCTCACATTTCAGTGGCGTTGCTCTCCAATGCAAGCTTCGTTAAGGCAAGGACGACCTTCTGATCAATGCAAATTGTAAGCTCCCACACCTGACTCGACAGACTTCCTTCCTCAAGCCAAGGGCGACCACCGAATTCGAAAAAAAGAAAAAAAAAGCGCCGATGGGGGAAGTGGACGCGCTCCCGGTCATGCATGACTCTCTAACGCGCAACTGCAGCTCACGCTCCATTTCTCCGAACTTTCTTTCGCGCATATTCGAAGAGTCTGGGAAAGTCAACGGAGCATGCATCAATCAGTAGCGAAATCACGCGGCCATTTGTGCGCGAGAATATGCGTTCGTCGTGCGTGCACGAGCCTGCACCGATGCGCACGCTCACGACACGCGCCGCTGTGTATACGTATAATGCGCGTAAACGCGGGGGATGCGCCAGCGAATGTGAACGACGCTGTAGCGGGCGATGTTCTTCCGGCTCTCCCGCGTATAAGCAGCACCAGCATGCGTGCTTAACGGAAGCGAAAGTGCGCCGCTCCAAGAAAACGTGGACGCGGCGGCTGCGGACGACGGTCCCGCTCGAGAGCCGATGCCGTTAAGATGCTCTCGCAGGGGTGAATACACACGAAGGAGTCCGATCGCGTCCAGTTCAAAGGAGGCGTCTGGAGGGACACCGTCTCGTGCTGGATACGCTCTATTCTGCCTCACTCAAATGAGTGCAGTGCTGTCAATGTCCACACTAGACAGTCTGATATACAAACATTTATATAAACATATATCAGACCTTGTCGAATGTGGTATGCATTTTTTTAGCTAGTTCAATTAGCTGTTCACACAAAACTCGTAAACAGAGCGATTGCTTCCTCATGCTTAACGCAGATAGTCGGAAGGTCATGTGACCACAAAATCGGTGATAATATTCAGCAACAAGTCACGGCGCTTTAAATACCTTCTGCCGCAGAAGAAGAAGAAGAAATAACTTTATTTATAAAGTCCAGTGAGTCATGTGACCACAAGGTCGGTGATAATATTCAGCAACAAGTCATGGAGCCTTAAATACCTTCTGTCGCAGAAGAAGTCCCAAAGAATTTACTTAGCAGTAAGAATGCAGCAAAAGAAGTCGATTGTATAAGGAGCAAGTACATTAGAATCAATTAGCTGGTTCAACAAACATTTCTTGAGCATACACCGCCCATACACGCGTAAGTGCATTGAAACGCTAAAGTATCGGTGACGTACGGACGCTGAGGTTTTGAAGGGAACTGAAGAAGGAAGGCTGCACGAAATAAAGTATTGAAGCAATTCTTTCCCAGCCTCAGTCGACATTAATTCACTATTTAGTGCCCTTTACCGACGTACATTAAACAAGTCCTATTCCTTGCTTGCAATTCTGACTGGCTGGAGTGTTGCATGTTACTACGAGCGCGAGGTGCGCGTGAGGTGAAACCAAGCATATATCTTCTGCCTAGTCAGTTCTGTGCAACGCGGCGACAGCAACGCTCAATCATCAACCAGCAGTCACCAGCCCAGTCGATGGTACGCAGTCTCAGAAAGACAACGCTTCACACGTTTCCCTCGCATAATGCATCACCGAGACTTCGATTCGATCAAGGAAAGCGTCCGTGGGTCTTAAGTAGCGGTAAATGTATCCAGGCAAACTTTTTCATAATTCCTGTTATAGTTACTTAGTGGCTAACCCGACCCCGCGTCCTTCGCTGCACTGCACTTAGACAGCTCGAGAAGGAGCACCCGCCGGATGCAGGGGTATTAAAAGGCGGCGATAGGCGCAGAGCGCTGCAGCGTGATTGCGATCAGGATTTTCCTCCAGATGTGACGACGATTTTTTGCCTCAGCGAGGGCGCTGCTGGTGCTTCTTTTTATTCGAAGCTTTGCCGAAGGAGCAGCCGTCGAAGTCGAAGGTCATCACAGTAAAGCGCCCGGATGACTGCGGAGCGCCGGTGCGGAACAGAAGCGAATTTAAATTTCATTCAAATTTCGAAGTCTAATGTTTCGAAACAGCGCATTGGTTTAAGAGGGACGATACCGTAGTGGAGATTGTTGGATTACATTTGCACGCCTATGGAGTTCTGTTTTTTCAGGTCTGGCTGAATCTGTATGCAAACGATCGGTTTTTCACCCTCCACCCTCCCTCGTGCAAACATGAGTGCTGTGGCTGACGAAATAGCAACACACATGACAACGAACTGTCGCCCTTCGTTTTAAGCTACTGACGTAGTTCGGAGAATAGGTCTCGGTGAATACGTATGCCGCCAATAGAGAGGCAGGAACTAAACGTAGCGGAAGGCTTGGCAAATCAGCGAAGAAAACCAAAACCAACGAGGAATGTTAAATGCTAGCGGCCGTATGCAAAATGCATCACTGACACAAAGTTTCTTTCTCCTAGATCATATCCCTGCGATACACTAGCGCTACGACGAAAACATCTAGCCCGTTCTCCAGCTCATAATTATACTGTGCCCAGTGCAGTGCTGGGCAGTATCGAAGATACATGTATCTTAGATACTATCTTAGATACTCTTCGGGTATCTTGTATCTGTATCGCGATAAGTCTCGCAAAACGAGTATCTGTATCTGTATTTCCGATACATTCAATAATGTATCGTGTATCTTAAGATACAAGATACCGCTATCGCAACACCACCGTGCGAAACAATTATCGCTGGCTGAACTCCGCTCTCAAGCTGGTGCGGGCGCCACTGAACCACCTGAATAAAACTAAGGGCGGCGACATAATTTTTTTTCCCGCCAGAGTCCTCCACTGAGGGCAGGCGACGAGGTCTGCGCGTCCCTATTTGTGGAGCAGATTCATGTAGCAGCGCTAGCGCAGTCTCCACACAAACAAGCGTGCTAACGTCTACGCCCAGCCCACGTAGCTTTTGTTCTATCGATTTTTTTCTTTTTAGTTGTGTCAGTTCCATGACACTTGATCTTAGCCACGGTCCTGCGTCGCGTACTCTAATGAGTGCTGCGTCTAATACGCAATTTATTATGCCGCTTTCGTGTCGTAATTGAAGATCCCCTTGCGGGGTGCTTCGTAACAAAATCTGAATCATGCAAGAATGAAGTTGCCTTGCGTCTCATGGCTTTCACACATCAGCGATTTGATGCACCTCGTGGATGTAAGTTTGCCTTAGATGCGATGACATTGACCTATATGTAAATAAGGTTCTAAGAACAACAGATCCACCGATACCAATGCTCGAACTAATAGAACAAGCCTTTACCTAACAAAAGATATCTGGGTGTACCATATTATTTTTTGTGCTATTTATATATTCAAATAATTTTTGAAATCATAATTTGATTGTTAGCACAAATGCTTTCTTAGCGGTCCTTCTTTTGCATTTCGTACATTACCTAGGTATCTTGCTTTTTCCGGTGTGGTCGCTGCAATATCTCTTTCGTAACGTGGTGCCAAAATAAGCTCTCTGCTTTATTGTTACTTTTAAATGTCTGCGTTATTCCTGCTAGTATTTGCACATTTATACTTCACTTGAGTTTACTGTTCTGACAAGACAATTTTGAAAACAAATATATAATGATGTGGGCGTGCCTTGAGTACTATACAGTAATATTAATATTTGAGGTGTAACGTCCCAAAACCACGTTATGATTTTATGAGAGACGCCGTGGAGGGCTCCGGAAATTTCGACCACCTGGGGTTCTTTAACGTGCGCTTAGATCTAAGTACACGGGCCTCAAGCATTTTTGCCTCCATCGAAAATCCGGCAGCCGCGGCCAGGATTCGATCCCGTGGCCTTCGGGACAGCAGTTGAGCATAATAACCACTAGACCACCGTGGTGGGTCTTGAGTAGACAGTACCAAACATTCTGCTTACCGCTTAAAAAAGTACAGAAATTGAGTTTGCATTGCAATAATAGAAATTATTAGGAGCCATCTTAAAGACGTTAGATGGGCGCCCTCGAGAAGATGTTAGATGGGGGATTCGAGAAACATATATACCAAATGCTCCGTTTCTCTCATGAGCGTCCCAACGAGCCGTTTCAGGCAATTTTCCAAAGGCAATGAATTTTCTATTGTCTTACCTTAAATTAGTTCAGTAAAGAGTTTCGTTTCTACAATTTTACTGCCGCCATATTAATCGTCACTATACCACGTGATAGTACAATATGTCTGAGACGTTTCCGAGTTGCAGATGTTCTTTCGTTTAAGAAAAATTGTTCAAAGATCGCACGTTAGTGGGTATATCGATAACGAGCGCTTTTCACCAGCAGATCCGTAGAATATGAACAGCCATTGCAGTTTTATGTCCCCTACGTATACACCATCAGTCACAAATGTCGCTTCCAACTTGGTTGCTGCTACACCTGGCCGGTGATCAGGTATTGCGCAGTGGTGATTTATGAACAAGGTGAAACACCACGCTGGTATTTGCACCATCGTGCGAAGGCTTTTAGTTGAAGTTCTTTCCGGTAAGTTGTTTCGGAATTGGACTAATGTACTTTGAGCAAGAAAGACAAAACTTTTATGATACTAAAGACATTTCATTCAAATGAAACAAAATTGGTCAGTGTTAAATAATTTCAAGCAGACATTTTTGTGCATTGGCGTTTGCTGCTGCATCATATGGATATATAATAACTGGCGACTGTATCGAAGTATCTTAAGATACAATTGGCAAGTATCGTATCGGATACAATTATCGCGGCAGTATCTTGTATCTGAATCTCAAATACTTCTTGCCTCAGTATCTTGTATCGTATCGCGATACAATTTCAAAGTATCTTTGCCCAGCCCTGGCCCAGTGAAACGTAACGCTGCCATTCTTCATTCATAACCGACATTGGTCCGGATAAGATCTATAGTTAGCCAGCGTCATATTGTCATAGCAAGTGCATGGACACTACAGGCGAACTAGCTTCATCGTCGCCGCCGTCGCCGTGATGTTATGCATAAAGTTCAACTGCCGTAAGATCTCGCCCTGTGCACCGTACACGTAGACGACAGAAAAGGTTTTGAGAGGATGTTTGCTTGATGCACCCATACCACGAAAGTATGGTTGCTTGACGCGCGACATATTAGCGAGATTTAAGGATGAACAGGCGAACACGACCAGTGAAATGTGTTCATGTTCGCCTGCGCGCGAATGGCAAATCGCTTGTTAATTTAGTGCTTGTGTGGCTTTTGTGCAATTCATACGGCTGTGGAAAATTATGAGCTTTACTTCGCGTAGTTGTCTAATATTGTGATTTCAATATCGATGGTTTACAGCGATATTGCGACTTGCTTCATATGCAGACATAGAGCACTTTTGGTAATTTTCCGGGCGATGGCTACTTCCTTTAAATTTGTTATTAACAAAGTGTAAAGGACAAAGATAAATACACGAAGTCTCGCTATAAGCAGTGCACCAGTGAAAGAGAAGCTGATGATGAAGCAACAGTGGAGGTCACACCACAACTGCTCAAAATGTAAGCAACGGGCGACAAGTTGTCCTATGGAATGAAACAAAGCACGGAGGGCACTCTGAAGATTGCATATGGCTTCAAAGATGGGGCAACACACATGACGAGTCATATGTCTTGGAAGTCATGCACCGGAATTTATTACCGAACCGAGTGAAACATCAACTGGTGGGTAACAACGAGATCTTGAAATATTCGGCACTCACCGCAACTTCTCTGTCGGAGATGGAACAGCGCCAGCCGTTTCCGAGCACCGGTCTCCTGACCTGGAACGGAGGTACGAAAGACATACGTCAGGAGATGTGTAGGACTCATCGCTTGATCAACGTGACTGCACACTTTCTACACCTCACAACATCAGAATAGGGGATTTCATCTGTCAGCTAGCAGAAACAGCCTCCACAATATAACTTTACTTTCTGTTGGTTAGCAAGCGGGCCAATAAGAGCCTACGTGTTAAGACTTACATTAAAAAGTCGCACGGTCATTTATGCAATTGCCTAAGACGACTTGAAGGTGAAAGCCATCTTCTTTTTTTCTCACTCGATCGCATCGATCACTCCTCTTCGACACCGCCCGAAACATTAACGTCATGAATCATGATGTCAGCATGCGACGTCACAGTGACGTCACGATGACGTCATAGGGTGACGACATCACATGATGATGATTTTTCGCGCCACTCAGGTTGACACCGCCGACGCCGACGGCCACTTTTCGCGTTTGGTGAGGCATATTTAAGGCTTTCACCTTAATAATAACCGTTGTTTAACATTCCCAAGCAGTACATCGTAGAGGAGCTTCAGGCTTATTACAGTTACATGACTTATTTCATCAAGAACTTTCGAAGAGTTTTCCACCGCAAACCCGACCACGAGCATACCGCATGACGCTGCGAGCAACCCTAGGCTTGCTCTTCTACTAGAACAAATGTTCCAGCTTTTGCCTTTCTTTGACCTTGTGAGGACGAGAACAAAAAATGTAAGGGGCAATGGGCTCAGGAATGCTTACCGATTAATTCTGAGTGTCTATTACAGTTGTTATGGCAATAAGGATGAACGTTGGGAGAGGGAGGCATTTTAATAATGTCAACGCTGTGTATGACCTCTGCTGCTTGATGAAAATGCCCAAAGTGTTCGTTTTCATCAAACGGCCGAGATAAGACAAACCAAACCTCAGTACCAGTATAGTGAATAACACTTGCAAGGTTCCCATTATCAAATCAATATCTCTCATGTTCTTAAAGAACCGTTAATGACGAACAGGTATCGCATGCCACAGATAACGAAAAAGCGAAGAATACACGGCGCCAACCTGTATGGGCACAATGTATAAATCGAAAGAAACTTCAAGAAATGCCATCGCCAACAGGTGAGAAAACGCCGTTTGTAATATTTTTGATAAGGCAAGCTGTAAGGAAAGCTTGAATGATCAATAGCGCCTTACAAGCACGTTTCGCTTGCTCGCTCTATGAAAAATAAACACGGGAAAAATAGTCAACATTTCAATATGAATACCTTAAACACTAATCGCATTCACACGATGTCACAACGATGAACTTAAATGCCATTCATCTTAATTTCACACGTCACGTATACCTTTATATATATGTAGTTTGTAGGTGATAGTCATGCGATATGTTTATAGGAGACAATTGTATTCTTATTACAACTAAGGAAACTTCTTTGGTAAGAAGGAACGTATCTGTACGTCTGAAGTTTTGTGCGTGGTGTCGCCACTTGACCGAATTCTAGACGGAGATCAAAAAACGGTTACTCAGCATTATCACAAATCACGGCAGACGTTTTAATTTTATTGCAGTTCCATCGCCCAGTCTCTGAAATGGTAAAACTGCGAACTAACAAGATTTTCTTCTGGAGCTAACGTTGTGAGCAATGATACTTGCCAGCGCCCTATTCAAATGTTGGCTTCGGCGATTATCCCTGTTCGACGACTGCTGTCCGATTCGAGCCACCACCTTCATTCGAACTTCAGCCTCTTGAGGGCTTAGCGAAGGCATATCAGTCTTGTAAACGGCGCATAAGCTCTAATATTACGTAACGAGAGTTCACTGTTCAAGTAATATAGTGTCATTATCATTATCATGATTGATTGAAAAAAACGCGAAATAACGTGGGACAATACGAAGAAAGTTACAGGACATTCTCCGTCTTGTCCCAGGTTATTCTGCGCTCTTTTCAATCATCGTGTATCACCAACTCGCCCAACAGTCTATTCTTCTAAGTGTCATTATCATCACGGCGTCACATTGTGTCTCTATTCAGGTTGACGGCTTTATAGCGGCTTCCGTGCAGTGTCACTTTGGGTCATGCCGCCAATTAAGCGGCCAGAGAGCAGACAGAAACTGTGACCGGCTAATCTGAGGGGGTCGCTGCATACGGGGATGTAGCTGACAGGTAACACGTCACAGAGACGTCCCTGCCAACCCAACTGCCTGTCGCCGGGTCAGTGTCGTTATTGCGTATATTCCGCGCTTCGTTCGTGCGCATTCGCAAAACGATCTTGCACCTCGTTTCAATCCGAAAAAAAAAGAGAGTCATTCACGCTCGTTGCGAGTGCTAATTACAAACAGCCAACAGAAAAGAATAACACGGCGTGTTTATCTTTTCGCGGGCCAATTACGTCGCACAGCGAAGGCTGTTCACTCGGTCGACTTCTCTGCAACGTAATGGCGACGGTGTCGCGCGCCTTATACGATGCGCGAGACCTCGCCAGAGCCCCCTGGCACCATGCTATTTCGCGTGGTGCCGGCAGCGTAGTGAGAAGCCTCAGCTATGTTTTATGTTCGCGTCTCGTTTTGTCATTAAAGTCCCGGGAATTAAGCGGCGGTGAACCTTGCGTCATGACCGCGTAATTCTTCCCGAATGCGCTCGCTAATTCGTCTGGCCGTGTTTCTTATTCCAAGAAAGCACGAGATAAATGGAGAGGATTTTTTAAAAAATAAGTACATATAGAAACTAAACAGCGTCATGCTGACCAACGCTACGGTACAGAGTTGATTAGAGGGGGAGAGAGAGAGAATGAGAGAATGTTCAAAAACGTTTTGCCCCGTTGATCTAAGTGGGTGGTGCGCGGAAAAGATTCGCGTATTATACCCACATGCTTTGTGTACGTGGGTAGATTTTTTTTTTCGTTTCTTTAATTACCACTTGTACGCGCAACGTTCAGAGAGCTGGCGAGCGACGGGGCCTTTTGTCTCGCAGGTTTGTTGCCAACTGAAGGCCACTCGAGTTTTTACACGCCTCGCTTCCTCATCCCTGTATTTTTTGTTTTGTGTTTTTTAACGGTATACTCGTTGCAAGAAGCGCCGCAGTCCTGGCCGTCCGTTGTTTGGCCGCCGTACGAAAAGCTTTGCGCAACGGGACCTGCCTCCATATGGTCCGTGTATATACAGATGCACGAGACATGAAGTTTGCAACACCCCATGGCTGAGTTCCGCGTCTTTCCTTCCTTGCACATGCATTAGCGCATATTCTTTCTGTGTGCCGGCATTCTAATTTCCGAGAGGTCGTGCGTTGTGCACAGTCAAACTTCCTCATACCTTTGCCCAGTGTAGGGTAGCATACCACCTTTTCTAGACTGGTTAACATTCCTGCCTTTCCTCTTTCTCTCTCTCTCTCTCCTGTTCCTTCCTTCCTCTGAAACACTGTTTCTGGCACTCGACAGTGATTACAATGGGGACCGATGCCACTGCAGCCGCTGTTATGGGCACGATGTCTCGTGAATCCGCATACTTCGCGACAGTCCAGCGTAGGCGCGGAAACAACAGGAACAATGGTTTCTTCGATTTCGTGATTCGATGATAGACCATTATCTGATGAGCTTGTGTTGGGTCCTTGGACTGACGCCAACCGCGCAACTGGGGTTATAGGAGCGGCTATAGCCTCCTTCTAAACCACTGAACTTGCCGCACGGCTGCAGGATTGCCCCAACATGGTGGACTCTTACTACTACCTTTATTACCAACCATTACTAATCATGGTTAACCCCACGGCATTTCCATACATTATTTCGCTAGACATTGTAATAAAACATCGACGGTTGAGCTTCGTGGATATAGTGTGAAAGTTTCCTGGCGCTTCCTTACAAAATGCATGGCTATAGAATCACGCACCTTGATTAAATAGATGTCGCAATGCCCCTGCCACTTTCCCCCTTTTTATAGTTGAAAGGTGAAAACATTCGTTAATTTTGCGCACTGAGGCCTGCCCGCCAACTTTAGATGAAACCGCTGCAGCTGCAGTGGTTAGCGCGTGTGAGGAAAGGTATGGGCTCGCAGACCTTGTTCGCACTGTGACGCGCAAGCTTTTTTGCAATTCTCTCTTCATGCGCAAACCTCGTTTCTCTAGGTTAAAGCGGTCGGGAGAATTTTCCCGTTTATTCGTTCGAAAAGATGCGACCCAGGGAATTTCCGGTCTGTAGCGCGGTATCAAACGTAATGCAAGTGGATGTGCTCCGCATCTTTGTCTTGTGACCTCCGCTGCAAACCGCTTCGCAGCTTCCTCATTTTTTGTTCAAGCAGACCCGATGCCTCGCTGATCTGTCTTTCGAATGAGTAGTGAAGCGAACCGGCGCTTCTTGTTCAGATAAATATTGAGCATGAACTGCAGCGCGTATGTGACGTTTCCAAACACGGTCCTCAATAACCCCATTAATTTCTGCTACGGGCTATTTCTTTGGCTGTTCATTCATCGTATTTTGTGAAGACGACCGTGCAGACGAATAAACGGCGTGAGTTGGTCCCGTAGAGAGCGTAGTCAAACGTATATAGGGGTCTGATAGGCCGATTTTGATTTTAGCGCACGATATACGTGCTCGCAAAGTTGGTAACAAGGGCCGACCCATCAGGCTGCATAACGCATAGCAAATCAACAATCACACCACCCAAACAGCATTAGGCAGCAGCAATGGCAAATAAGCAATACGCGGCTCTAGCAGTATAACTTGGCAGTTCCACCCAGCAATTTTACAAGAAAGCTATCACTCGACCTTGGCAATCCTGCTCCGAGTATAGAGTCCGGAATTTCTTTCTTTCTGTTCTATTGATAGTAGTAGTTCTGATTACTGACCTCGCAAAGCCACAGACGAAAACTAGTTACGACACCGGGTCCATATGTTTGATCCGCTAAGTCTTCCTTCACTCCCTCACGATTTATCATGCCCGAACTCTCACGCGGCCTTTTTGGAGTGTTAAGATTATCATCATATAAGTATTCTATATTACGTCATAGCGCTCTTTTTACTTCGTTCGAGGGCCTCCTGTTTGTCCCATACATTCGTTTAGCTGGCAGGGGGGGGGGGGGGCGCTGCGATGAACCTTGCCCTACCTTGCCCCCGGCCCCCTTGAGGTACGCACGCCTATGGGAGGTGTTGTGGCTTGCACACTTTTCGATTTTCTTTTTTTTTTCCTCACTGATGGTCTTACATTGCTTCGGTATGCAGTCGCGTAGTGTGTAGTATGTACCATCAGCCTGTCGCCCCACGCATGCTGGCTTCGCGGCTCTAACAGTGGTACATCATTCCAGCTTCAGTTTAAGGTCACATAGGCGTACTCCACTCGCGGTGTAAAGGCGCCAAATGACCACCTACCCAAAACAACAGCCCATTGTCAACAACGCGTAGTGAATAAAACTGGCCCGGACTTTCGTTCTACACCGCAGCCTGACAAATACAGAGCTCAACACCATTTACCACCGCCATTGATAGTCGGCTACGGGACATGCGGCAACTGAGACCTGATTAGATTCGTGACCTCGACATTCGCATTCAAGTGATGGCGCAAACCCCGACCTTGTATCACGGGATTTCGGTGCACGCTGAACATACCTATAGCTGGCCATTTGAAGCGTACTACCCCGTCCATTATTATTGTCATTAGCCATGGTAGCAATACTGCAAGATTAGGCTGCGTAGGTACAAATCATCCGTGTTCTATTCATCACGACAGAAACTATGGCCTTACGAGAAATGTAATTATATCAGGAAAGAGCGTCGAGGTTGCCTTAGGGCCATTGTGCCGAATAGAGCGCCAGCTGTATGTGTGGCGCAAAGACACTCACGGTCATCAGTGCACGCCGCAGTTGTGAGTGGAGCGCTAAAACTAGGCCATTAAAGACCCATTCAGCGGTTTGATGAAGCCATCTAGCTGGCTCGCAGTTGGCATCAGAATAAGCGGGGGGGAACCTCGCTCTCTTTAACGCCGCCGCGTTCCTATACAACGGTCCAGCACTACTACACGCGCTCGCTCGACTTCGTCCTCGCGTCCTTAATTCTCGCGGAGGGTTCACGGGGCCAGCTGACCTCGCTGCTTACGGGGCCCCCTACAGCCCACCGCGCTCCGTGCGCACTTCGAGCACATGTAGACAAACGCATGCGCAAGAACGCATACAAGCAGACACGGGGGCACTGTATAGCGAGCGCGCACACGCACGGACACTCGCATCCATTCTGTCGGTGGTTCCTTGTCTGCGAGCTTCTCTCCGGCGTGTGTCGTCCGGCTGTTGCGAGTGCGGCGGGGGCTTGAGAAACAATGAACGGTCGGGAATTACACGCTTCCCGTTGCTCTCTAGCGGGACGTTGCTAGCTGGGGAGCGTGCCCCCCCCCCCCCCCCCCCCCCCCCCCGAGCAACTACGTATGCTATAGCGAGCTATATACTGTACGGTGGAGCCCGAGTGGCGCATTGCTGCCGCTGCTTGCCGTCGTCATCTTAAGTGGCACCCTCGGACCAATTACGAGGGCTAGCGCTCGGATCGCACGCAGTCATCATTCTCGCTGCGCTTTATTTATACCCGACGCAGTTCACTGAAGCGAGCTCCTTCCGAGTCTGACGAGGACGGACGTGTATGTAGTACGCATGCGCTGCAGCGAAAACGTGCCTTTGCTGCGGTGTTGAGGTATACCGTGTACACATATACGCGTATGTAGCTGGGCTCGGGAGGCATCCTTTCGTGGACCTTTGCTTGTTTTTTTTTTCTTCCTCGGTGCCTTTTTCATGCACGGAGCGGGAAGCACACTCATCAGGCGAAGCGAGCGATCCGGCAAAGCTCGTTCCTAGAGAGGCAAGAGTCACTGCGGGATTGTGTGTGTGTGTACGTTAGGCCATTGCGGTCGTCGCACACAGCTAATTGCGAGGAGACAGCCAACTGCACGAGAAACCTTCTTTTCGCCCTCGGCACGGCATCATTCGTTCCATCTTCAAATGTTGCTTGGCTGCTTTCCTGGGTTGATTTATTATACTCGGCGTCACGAATCACATATGCATGCATGGTTCTCCAGGGTCAACTGCGGAAAGTGTAGTGACTGTCTGCGGCATCTTAAAACCCCGTATAATCTCGCAGATGCAGTGTACACATACATTCCAGTTTAAAAGTGTAAGTGGACAAGTTTGCTGAGTCTTTTCCCGCAGGTCTTGCACGAAGTGTGTGTGAAGCGTTTATATGAGTTGCATTTATTCTTGAACTTCAATGCGCTAAATCCTCCCGAAAGAGAAGAAACAAGCGGATGAGGGGTTGGGTGAGAAAAAAAATTCTTTGATGTCTTGGTATGTCATCACAAAGTAAAAACAGTAATTCGGACTGCCAGCGTCGCCGCCGATTCGGCCCATTGCTGTTGTCATACTGGATTGCCGAAGAAGTCACGTTCATCGCCAGATCTGTCCTTCGCATACTGCTTGTCACAGGTGCACGTATAACAAATATTAAACTTTTATTTACGTTCATGATCAGTAAATCGAAGCAGGGCAACCTTAGCTTACTCAGTCAGATAGTGAGCCGTTAATAAAAGACGAGGAAAGAGTTGCTACCGATTTGTCCTTTGTTTTTAACTGTGTGCTGCCTTGCCATGCAGTACATGCAACACAGTAAACATGAACGCTACGGGAAGCCCAACACTGTTAGAACTAAGTTTAGATTGTGCATCAAGAGCTCGGTATATACCAACAACAGTAATACATGGGGTTTGCCTTGAACTCTTAACGTGTTATTTCTGACATCCTTTAGGTTACACATTCGGCAAAAATGCCCGTAAAAAGCACACTACTTTTCTTTTTTCAGGTGTATTGGCTTATGTTAACGTTTCGTAAGACACTCGCAAGTCCGACTACAATCGAAGGACAACCTTTTGTACTAACACCAACAAATTAATTGCTTTACGTTGCTCTAAATGTGTTCTGACGAGCCAGACTGACAAACCAGCTGAGAGAGAGAGAGAGGGGAGAAAGACATTAATGGACATGGGAGTAATAACCTACCGCTTACTGCTTGACATGTTAGTTAATTAGGATGACTCTAGGCGAATAGCAAGAACTAGCGTTATATAAATGAAGCACAAAGATATAGTAAGTTAAACACATATAAGCACTCAATAGTAAAAAAAAGGAGCACAACACACCCTAACAAAAACGCAAAAATGCAAGCAAGCAGAATTAAATTCACAACACCGCGTGGTCAAGGCTTAAACTGCCCTAGTTAGCCGGACGAAAGGCGGCACTTATTTCCAATAATCGCGCCGTTCGCGAGAAAAGCGCTCAGCTCTCGCGAACCACCCGGCGAAGGTTGCATTTTCTTTTTTCTTTTTTTTTTTTGTCTCCCCAACAAGAAAATTTCGATGCGGCCACGATATACACAAGAGCGCGCTCCCCGAACAAAGGAGAAAAACCGTGTTCGCGCCACTGCGTCGTGTGTGATACGTAAAATATTGACCCACTTTTCTTTTCGAACACAAAACACGCGAAGTAGTTGTCAGGTTGTACACATCTCCGCGCGCGTAATAACGCGTCACTTACGTGTTTATTTCGTCCTTTTCGAAGGTCGCTTCGGCATCGTGGCTATAATATAATGCGTGTATATACCTTGTCTTTCTCACCGGCAACAAATCACCGCCCGCGCGGGAAACACCCCCAGCACGCGATCCCTTCTCGGCGAACAATGCACGCGTCTCGCGCGCGAGCACCTGTGTGACCTGTGTGCGTAGCGTCTTCGAGGGCGACGAAGACGCCGTGAGGCTGAGAGCTGACTCTGTGAACGCCTGTGCGTGTATGGACCCGTATCACGCTATGGTGCCGGCCATTCGCCGAACGAACGCGAGCGTACTATACATCGCGTGTCGAGCGCGATACAGTCTCTGAAGGAGGCGTTACAAAGAGGCTCACCCTGTATGTGGTAGGTTCACTTCGGACTCTCCTAAGGGGCTTTAACGTGTCTGGACGCCGCCATGGGTTCGGCGCACGCTTCATGGTCCCGACCTCTTTATTTTTTAGTCTTTTTATCGAAAGTTAAACGTGTGTGCAGTGTAAGTAATTCAACAAAGTAACGAGCATCTCGTGGAACAAGTTGTGTCCTTGGGCTGATTTAGGGGTATAAAAGCTTGCACAAACCAGTCTCGTATTGAAGCTGTTGTCGAGCCTGACACAACTGTAGGTGGAGTTGATGGCGTCTCAAGATCGCTGCAGGCCATGTGAATGGCGCGATTGATTGATTGATTGATTGATTGATTGATTGATTGATTGATTGATTGATTGATTGATTGATTGATTGATTGAGTGAGTGAGTGAGTGAGTGAGTGAGTGAGTGAGTGAGTGAGTGAGTGAGTGAGTGAGTGAGTGAGTGAGTGAGTGAGTGAGTGAGTGAGTGAGTGAGTGAGTGAGTGAGTGAGTGAGTGAGTGAGTGAGTGAGTGAGTGAGTGAGTGAGTGAGTGAGTGAGTGAGTGAGTGAGTGAGTGAGTGAGTGAGTGAGTGAGTGAGTGACGTTACTTGTCCGTTGTTGTTTTCTCTCAAATCTATATGAACAATCTTTACAAAGTAAGAGTAATGCCATTTGTGTCCCCTGGCTACCTGGCTATGGCCGGATCATGTTAAAACAAATAAGTCGACACTAGCGCTCGAGCGTCATATCAAAAAGACTGCACCGTTCCCCCTCCAACTATCGCGTTTATACAAGACGTCGCAGGGCAGCATCGCTACCAGGCACACATGCACTCTCGGTTAGCAGAGTACAGAACCTTAAGTATACGTCCGTAGCATACTGCACCAACTCACCAACTATATAGCACCGACTTCCACCGCGATAAGAGCGGCCACGTTAACCCACTAAGATGCCAGTTATGGATTGACCAAAAGCGCTGAATCACTGCCCCCCCCCCCTCCTTGGTAGAAAACCTTAACATCCCCTGACATGCTGGCTGAATTGATCCTAGACATGTGCCTTACTGCTGGAATGAACACTGCGTGCATAAAATTTCAGTTTTGTGATTAGATGAGGAAGAATAAACTTTTATTGAAACCAGCAGTTTAGTTCGCTGGGCCGTGGCCTCCCACGTGGGGACATGGAGATTTTGCATCTTCGGAACAATGACTTACTTTGCGCGCCTCTATCAATGTACAGCCACTTAGGTGGACTCGGCGTCTTGCGAAGATGTTTCCCTCTATGAAATAAACTTAAGGCTCCGCAGCAATCTATACGAGGTTCCCGCGTGAATAATATCGAAACGCAGTACCCACTGTTCCCATCTAGTCGTTTTCGTTTTTTTTTTTTTTTTTTAGTGGCACTATCACCGACTGACACGCTTTGCTATCTTCCATACCACCTTTTTCTAGCACCGGTGCGAGTTGTGCGAAAACCCTGATAAAAATAAAAACGTGTATAAAAGCGAGGGAATGGGCTGAGCTAAGGGTTGTATATGACAGTGTTAACTCTGTCATATGCAACCCTTAGCTCAGCGCATTCCATTGACATTAAGGTACGTCATAACTTTAAAACGTTTACCCTTGTTTATCCAAGAACCGGTGCAAGTGCTACTCTGAGACCCCCTTAGTCTTGCATTATGGTCGCTTTAGCTTTTTTTTTTTTTCTGTCTCCTCTTCTCTTTGCTTGGGAGGGAACGCACTGACATAACTGGCCCAAAAGACCCCCCCAAAAAGAGTGAAATTGACAAATGGAAAGCTGTGCACATATTCAAATATCCAGTTACACAAGGGTAAATATGAAGAAGCCTTAGCATTCAATCAGTTAACCAGATGACAAACATGAAAGTTCGAAAGAGATAATTGTGCGGTGAAGCTGCAAAGACGAAAGGCCTTTTTTGGAGAAAGATTGAACAAAACATTGAATCATATTAAGGAACAGAGCAGCGTGGAAGCGCGCAAGGAAATGGTTTCTAAATTAAGTTAGCGTCGCTAAAATTGATACGAGAGGCGAGCAATTTATTACGTTGTAGCGGCGCGCTGCATGGTTAAGAAGTCGGCGATATTAAAGCGCGCACGCAGCTGCGTAGTTTCGACATAAGCCGGTGAAGTGCAAACGAAATTTCGTACCCGAAGATTAAAATTCATGTTTTTTGTAGACACAGTGTGTTATCTGTTCGTGCAATGCGCATATGAATTTATGGAGCAACGGGCAGTCGAAACTTCTTAACTATGAGGTGTTATAGCCGGTCCTAGTATAGCCTACGTTCCTGTATTAAACTATTTAGCAACCGCAACAACAGACTAGACTCAGTGCTTCCTAAGAGTAGCGTAGTCAGGGGGGGGGTTGGGTTGGGGGTTCTGCCCTCCTCCACCCCCCCCTTCATTTTTGTTTTCGATGAGCCAATATGCGCGCGTATATACAATTAAGCACACGCACCAACATACATGAAGGGGGTCGAAGACCCCCCCCACCCCGAAAACAAGTCACTCGACCCCATGCATTTTCCTAAGACGACTCGAAGGCAAAGCCATCTTTTTCGCCTCAGTCGATTGTACTGACCCTCCCCCCCCTCCCCCTTTAAAACTTTCTGCACCCAACGTGGTTGTGCATTGCCTCCGGGATCGGCCCACCTCTGACCAAGCGTCGAGGACGTCACAAATTTCGCCGACCTGCGACGTCATGATAACTTGAAAGGCTGACGTCATCGCATGGTGATTTCTGCATCACTCGTGTTGACGCCGCCGACGCCGACGATCACTTTTTCGCGTTTGAAGAAGCATCTAACGCTTTCGCCTTAAGAACTTCCTTCCTACGTCCTTGCTTCCTAAACTCGAGGGAAGTGGCTTTTGAAAAGAGGAAAATAAGAGAAGCTTCTACAGTCGTAACTGTCCCTCTCGTGGAGGACTCATGAACGGAAGTACACAGAGAAGGAGGCGAAAGAATAGAGGAGGACAGAAGAGCAGCGCGGGTGAAGACGGACAAAAGGTCAGGCGCCCAGCGAACCTTCCCTGAGCCCACAATAACGTGATCATAATGTTTCCCTAACTCCTGCGGGTAAAGATAAAAATCCTTTCTGTTAAACCATATTTCTAAGGTGTATGAGTATTTTTATGACAACGCGTAGCCCCATATGGGTAAACGTGACGCGGCGCGTTACAACGGCCCTCCAGCTGTTGCGAAGGAACGAATAAAAGATGCGACAAGGCGAGTTGTTTACGAGAAGCAGCAGTGTTCCAGCAATATAGGGCGAAAGAAACTATCCCTGTCGTTTTTTTCTGTTGTGACTTTTTGGCAGCGTTATAGAACTCGTTATAGTACCCCAGTTCCGGAGGCGGCCGCAATCCGTTACACTCTAGCGAGCCTCGTATATACGCCAACGCGCCGCGATGTAGTCGGTGCTCCGGCTCGCTACTTCCATGCAGTGCGGTGAAAGCCACCAGCTGCGTCAGCCATCTGTTGACCGAGACCCCCAGTATTTCCTGCCCGCAATATCTGTTCATCTGTATGAGTAAGCATCGGGGGATGATACTGGTTTTTTTTTTCGTTTTTTTTTCTTGCTCATCCCTGAGGTAATATCCCCCTGCGACCCTTGAGGTATGAATAAATGAATGAATGACGACAGCGATGATTTCATAATGAAGAGCCTACACCATCCCACGCGCTTTCATTGACGCTGTAAGAGGTCGTTACTCATCTTGAATGGTCAAGCGTGTCATCCTTCTTGTAAACCCACCCCCTACATAATACCTCCACTGTGGGGGCTTTAAGGTAATATAGTAAACGTGAAAGTAAATTAGCTTGCATTAGTCAACACAGTTGTATCTACACGACGTTAGCCATCAATCAGTCAGCACTAGTCAACCATGGCAAAGCACTGCCTTTGCGATACGCAGTAAGTACTACAGAGCTGCTGGTGTCTTTAAGGACTACGATCCTAAACGAAACATTATGACATTATCCTTTCGCACGTGTGTGTGTGTGTGTGTGTGTGTGTGTGTGTGTGTGTGTGTGTGTGTGTGTGTGTGTGTGTGTGTGTGTGTGTGTGTGTGTGTGTGTGTGTGTGTGTGTGTGTGTGTGTGTGTGTGTGTGTGTGTGTGTGTGTGTGTGTGTGTGTGTGTGTGTGTGTCACTGTATTATTGCTACGGTATGAGGCGTGTCATAGTATGAGCCACGAGGGAAGAAGAAGAAGAAGAGGTTAGTTGGTTCGGCCTATGGATGCCATCACCACCTATCACTGCCTGACCTCATCTGCAAATAAAAACAGTTAACCCCAATCAAACTGTTACAGTTTTGTGGAGGAGGTGCTGGGTATCCAATCAAGCAACACGGTTCTGCAGCCCCCTGATCTACGCCGAAGCCGCCGCATTGCTGGACTGCCCCCGTTACCGCTGGAGGTCGAAATGTCTCGCGGGGAAGACGGAACCCGGAACCCGCAGCTGCAGCCACAGCACCAGTTCCAGCAGCACCTCTACTACCTGCTTCGGCCGCAGCTGGCTCTTGGCAGCATCGGCACTTGATAGAGCCCCGTACTTTCGGATGCAAATCTGGCGAGGACGTGAACGACTGGCTCACATGCTACAAACGGGTGAGCAATTACTACCGTTGGGACGCGGCAACTTAGCTGACTAACGTGGTGTTTTTCTTGACTGACAGGGCACTCACATGGTATGAGAACCGTGAGTACATCCTCACGGCGTGGGATTATCCATCCATCCATCCATCCATCCATCCATCCATCCATCCATCCATCCATCCATCCGTCCGTCCGTCCGTCCGTCCGTCCGTCCGTCCGTCCGTCCGTCCGTCCGTCCGTCCGTCCGTCCGTCCGTCGTCCGTCATCCGTCCGTCCGTCCGTCCGTCCGTCCGTCCGTCCGTCCGTCCGTCTATCTATCTATCTATCTATCTATCTATCTATCTATCTATCTATCTATCTATCTATCTATCTATCTATCTATCTATCTATCTATCTATCTATCTATCTATCTATCTAGCCAACATCGACAAGCATAAGCCGTCATTTACCCAACATTGTCCAATTCTAGCCAACGTGAGCCATCGTATGGCAAGCTTAAGCCTAATGCTAGCCGGTGCCAGAAGTACGTAAGCGCGGTAGGCAAGGACAACGCCTCCATAGCCGTGCGCCATTCACAAATCGAGAGCTAAGGATTACGATGAGATATACTTTCCTATATACACAAGAAAAGCTTCGCGATTTCCTCCGTCGGTTCAATGGAGGGAAAACCAATAGCTTTCGCCGCACTGCACGGAGCTCGTGAGACGAAGCAACGCTCCGAAGAACAAGAGCAGCGAGCACCACGGGGGGCCACCCACGCTGCTGCTGGGACGCGTGGCTCCCAGCCGCCCTGCCGAGAAGCCAGAACGATGGAACCACGACTTCCCGGGCGTCGCTTGTCCGCACGCCGCCGCCCCGATATAACAACTACGGCGATGCTGCTGGCCTCGAGGGAGGCCTCGTGCGAGCGAGAGCCCGGCACGCGATGCCGTAATGGCCTGCCGGCACATCACGGGGTAATTAGCGCGGACTCCTCCCTCCCCTAGCACGTATTCAATGGAGCTCCGCATGACCACGCTCCGCGTCCCGGCGACCCCGCCTGGGGTCATTGTCAGCGATATCTGGCGTTCCACAACGCGACGGGACGCTAGGAGAGGGAGGGAGACAGAGGTGCGACTTTAGAAGCACGACCTCTTCGGCTGCGGGCGCTAAGGTGACGCGGCTATTCGAGGCCGCCAGGCTGTGTTGATGCACTCTCGCCTCATTAGTAACGTTATGGGAATTGTAACGGAGGGAAGGTTAAAGGGCTCGCTTTGGCACGCACGCGTGTCGGTGGAGGCGATAGCAGAGGCGATGGGCAGATTGCGTGAATGCTCTGTGTGCAGTGCGGAGCTCGGCGGCCGGCTCTGATTACGCGACGAGCGCTCTTATACGTGTGTGCGCGTGTCACTTGTTTTCCCATTCATTCTTCCTTTTACTTTTTTTTTTCTGCTCCTTGCCCCTTTACCAGAGTATGATAGCAAATCAGGTACTACCTGGTTAACCACCTTCTCCTTCTCTCTCTCACTACGAAGGTCTTTATATGTGCTCATGCGTTTTTCACTACTGCATATTCCCATGCGTACGAGTAGATAAGGACTGCATTAGTTAAAAGCCACGCATGTGCCACTAATTCTGCACAAGCCTGCGAGTGACTAACGCTCGAAGGTGTGAATGCACATATTTACCCGATAAAGTGGACGAGAAGACGACCGCCGTCGTAGCTCAATTTGTATAGCATCGGGCGCCTAATCCGAAGGTTGCAGGCTCGGAACCTGCCGGCGGCGAGTTGTCTTTTCGTTCACTTTACTTTTGTTCACATTTATATCACAATTACTCAATACAGTTAAAACAGTACAGATAACGTACCCTATACCTTTCTTGGGTTCATTATCTGTTGTCTTTGTTTACGTTGCGTCAAGCAAAGAAACTAGTCCTCAAAATTCCCTTCTTGCACTACTTCTGTACAGTGCTACAAATAGGTCGCTTTGAATGTGACCGGAAATTTTGTGCGACGTATGCTGAGTACAAAAGCTCTCGGTCGTAAACACATACGTTGAGACCACCTCGTATTTTGTTTCCCTTTAGTGCTGACATTTACGTTGCAATGAAAAGGATATAACTAAAGTTTATTTCCTTCATGACACACTCGTGATCACATTCGTGAAGAAAGGTCAGTATGCAAATTAGAGGTAACCGGGGCGTCGGTTCGATCTCTACAGCCAACTGAGATTGGTTTGCAGTGCCGTCGAACTAATAATATAGGCGGTCATCGCAGGTGAACTGGCCTTGTTTTTTTTTTTGTTTTGTTAAATGCGAAGCATTTCTTAGCGGACCTCTGGCACTTTGAGCGTTTCTATCTACGTATCTATCTATCTATCTATCTATCTATCTAGCCGCCTACATCTGGGTGCTCTCATGATCGCCTCCTTAACTTGGTGAAGACCAAAATTTGCATGGGAGGGTAAGAGGATTTGACGAATATGATTGCCGGGTCATGACATGAATAACCTTAAAATACTGTCGCGTACGTCGTCAAACCCTTTCCTCCAGACACGTGTGGCACATACCCGTTTACCACGGGCCGCGGTGTGCGGGTATGCGCCACAGGTGATTGACAGTTTATATCTACCCAGGAACGGCGAGAGCGGACATTTGTAACTTAAATGCTAGAGCGTTAAGGAAAACCAACAATGGCAGCGTTGACTCAACGAATGGAATGAATGAAAATTAGGATCCCTGCAGGAATCGAACCCAAGCATTCTGCGTGGCAATCAGGTATTCTACCACTGAGCCATGCCAGGTCTATAAACTGGTTTGGAAAAACAGCCTACGCATGCGTAATATCGGTGCAACGTCAATTGTGGTTGTGGTGCTTGCTATCTAATTTTACGAGAAAGCAATAAACACTACATGATACTCCTACGATGTGTACTCCTACTATACAGGCATCATATCAGATTAACGTCTGTAGTTCCAGTGTTGGCTCCGCTTTTATAGCAGTCTAATAAACATTACGTTTGTATTCATATGATTCAGCAAGCTATATTGAAGCATTGCTCGACCCCGGAGGAATACATTAACGAAAGTTACGTATGATATCCACATCACCGCACCGTAAATTGCACTTAGTCCGCAAGAATGACGCAGTGTCCACTTCATTTCTTACGAGGCTGGGCGATGGCCTCGTGCTGATCGAGGATGATGCCAGATTGATTGACAGCCGCTTTGTAGACTAGGCTACGTAGGCCACATACGCCCAGGTAGTCTACGAATACGACAAATACCATCCACTGATGTTGGTCCACGTAGAACTATCAAGGCCTACCAGCCTCGACGGCCTATACCTCACCAACGCTAAGGGTGGCTTCAGGTTCCTACTTGTCGCCGGCTCTCTCGACAGCCGATTTGTCGATGAAATGACCGAGGCATGAGGATGTAGATGCGGTCACTGACCAAGTCAAGGTGAAAAACACAGAGACGTTTCGGGATCCATACGGGTTCCTTGTTCACACTAAGCAGGCAAGAGCCGTGTGTCGCTTTTAAATGCGAAGCATTTCTTAGCGAACCTCTGGCACTTTGAGCGTTTCTATCTACGTATCTATCTATATCTATCTATCTATCTATCTATCTATCTATCTATCTATCTATCTAGCCGCCTACGTCTGGGCGCTCTCATGATCGCCTCCTTAACTTGGTATAGACCAAAATTTGCATGGGAGGGTAAGAGGATTTGACGAATATGACTGCCGGGTCATGACATAACCTTAAAATCCTGTCGTGTACGTCGTCAAACCCTTTCCACTAGACACGCGTGGCACGTACCCGTTTACCACGGGCCGCGGTGTACGGGTATGCGCCACAGGTGATTGACAGTTTATGTCTACCCAGGAACGGCGAGAACAGACATTGGTAACTTAAATACTAGAGAGTTAAGTAAAACCAACATCGGCAGCGTTGACACAACGAATGGAACTAATGAAAATTAGGAATCCCTGCAGGAATCGAACCCAAGCACTCCGCGTGGCAATCAGGTATTCTACCACTGAGCCATGTCAGGTCTATAAATTCGTTTGGAAAAAATGCCTACGCAGGCGTAATATCGGTGCAACGTCAATTGTGGTTGTGGTGCTGACTACACGAAAGCAATAAACACTACATGATACTCCTACGATGTGTACTCCTACAATACGGTAGTCATATCAGATTGACGTCTGTAGTTCCAGTGTTGGCTCCGCTTTTATAGCAGTCTAATAAACATTACGTTTGTATTCCTATGATTCAGCAAGCCATATTGAAGCATTGCTCGACCCCGGAAGAATACAATAAAGAAAGTTACATATGATATCCACATCACCGCATCGTAAAGTGCACTTCGTCCATCAGAACGACGAAGTGTCCTCTTCATTTCTTAACAGGCTGAGCGATGGCCTCATGCTGACCGAGGATAATGTCAGATTGATTGACAGCCATTTGTAGACTAGGCTACGTAGGCCACATACGCCCAGGTAGTCTACGGATAGGACAAACAGCACTGATGTTGGTCTAAGTAGCACTATTCGGGCCTACCAGCCTCGACGGCCTATGCCTCACCAACGTGAAAGGTGGCTTCAGGTTCCGACATGTCGCCGGCTCTATAGACAGACAATTTGTCGACGAAATGACCGAGGCGTCCACGATTTCTAGCAGCTTTACTATAGCTCATACTTCACTACACATGGACTCCTCTTCTACGCGATCGCAACCGGATCCGATAACAAGTCATGAGCAGCTGCTGGTGCTCACTGATCACGGTGATGATGCCCTCGTTCAAGAACTGTCAAGAACTTCTTGCACACATGCACACGGGTTCGTGAAACGCGCGTGCGTTCTCGGGACATGTATAAGCACTACATATCAGCTTAGCGCTTGTGGTGTTGGTAATACCCACATTATCATTGGCGGCGTTACCCAACCATAAACAACTGCTTAGATAACACATATGCAACTCTTCAACATATATATGCGTGCGTATAAAATATGTAGAAATCTTTAGCGTCATTTTGTATTAAGTCGCTCAGTAAAAAAAGTTACGCCAGTCACCTACCCGCCGCTTGCTTCGCACAACATCGACTCCCACGGTACGTGGGATCTGCTGAATTTTTTTTTTTTTCGAACATCTCCTAGTACATTGTAAAATGCGATATGCAATCCGACCGAGTACGCAATGGTCAAATAAAAGCGACGACCAGCGAACACACTATACCGCCCTGATAGCATTGACTTGCTGGTGTTGGCTGTAGCTGCCTCTAGTGACGGATTAGTGCGAATTAGAGTATAGCCCACCATTGCATAGTCCAAGATGTCTAGATAGAATTTTCCAGTGTGTTGTGTTCAAGAATACCCCAATTCCGCACTTCTCTCTCTGAGTTTTTCAGTAGTAGAATGGCTGCATATGCTTTATGCGACATCTACGGCTGCAAGGCAAATATATTGCCACGGGGCGACTGCTCATGATGAAATATCGTAACGAAGACGACGAAAAGTCCGATATGGCATAGCCCGAATGTGACTCCGTATCTTCCGGCGCAGCGTATATATCGCCAGCGTAGCTACAGCCTTCCGTGTTCTTTAAGAGCGACTAGCGCGTTCGAGTGGTGTTGTGCGTACACATGGCCGCACTTACCGCCTGCCTCTTTCGAAACCCTAATGCCAAGATATTTGCTGCGCAGAAGAGCCAGTTAGCGCTTCGTATGTCGTGTCTTCTCTTCTGTCTGCGTTTCTTCGGCGCTGTAAGTATGTCGACATGAACAACTAACTTGCCCAAAGAATCGCACTTCTAACTCAAAGGCTTGCTGCACATATTTATGCACGTTGAGTCACATGGCCAAGACCGAATTTTTTATATCAAACGTGAAAATCTATACCGTATACAAAGAAGTGTATTGCGTTTGTTTTTTGTATGAACGATAGCAGTGGATACTACGTGGGCTGTAAAGATAATTGAGATGCCTGGCTCTTGGTCGACTATTTGCATGCCAGGCAGACGAGATACGTTTCATATTAGAACGGAAACTCGCAGAGGGTCATCTAAAAGAGAGACAGAGAGAAGGACCCATCAGGAAACAGCATTAGTCGTACGGCAGCGGATGGTACGACCAGAACGCTCTTCGATCAAGTTACAGACCCAGGCGACCCGTAGCTATAGGCTACCTGCCCACCACCGTGACGGCATGATAATCATTATTTCCTATTGGAACGGGCCGTGAATAATGGATTGACAAACGGGCTCATTCGGGAGCCTAAACAAACCGTAACGGCTGCACTCCTGGAATAGATCCCTCCTTGACACGCGCGCCCAGTTCCAACCTTCAGGTCACATCTTATAAGGTTAATTCCGCAAAGCCTGCGCGTCTTGCCGGGGCACTGCCTGCTTCTGGCGAGACGGTCGAGCGGGCGCTGTCGCTTTGTTCAACTCGTACGTGGTGTACGGCGCGGTCGAGATAGGGCGCGTGTGCGCACGACCTTTCCTCGTCAGAGCGCGTGCCGGCCGACGGGTCACCCGGAGATGGTCACCGTGACGCCCTGTGGCCAGCTTCAGGGGAGCCATTGTATTAGCCACTGGTGGCACGAAGATACGCAAGAGAAGAACGACTGTCTGCCCTTCTTTCTTTCTTTCTTTCTTTCTTTCTTTCTTTCTTTCTTTCTTTCTTTCTTTCTTTCTTTCTTTCTTTCTTTCTTTCTTTCTTTCTTTCTTTCTTCTTTCTTTCTTTCTTTCTTTCTTTCTTTCTTTCTTTCTATCCTGTAGGGTGGACGATGCGGGACGGCGCAGTTTGACAAGGCCAATGAGAACACAATGGAAAAGGGGCGAACTCCTTGCGTTGAACAAAAGCCGCCGCTGCTGTTTTTTTCGAGAGACACCGAATAAGGCGTGTGCCTAGGAGTTCTCGCCGAGGTCTTGTCTATGCGCCGATGGCAACTGGGGTATAGAAGTACCGCGCTAAGCATTTTGGCGTTCCACATGCCGCAAGCGCCTTTGAATACGTAGCAAAAACGAAGCTCGATGAAACTCAGGAATGGAATTTAGCGATAGCTGCCCTGAATGCTGGCGTGGGAAGTACGAAGCTCGTAACAAAACTTACTCGCACCCATGACTCATCTTAAAAGCACTTGAACGAAAGATGGGGAATGGATAAAGAGCTCGTTTTCTTTGTTAGACACAACCTAATACAACTAACTGACAGTGAAGCAAAGGAATGCATAGGGGACGTTATTTGTAGCATTTTAAATGTATCGTAGTACTTATGCTATAAATGTAAAGAAATTAAAGTAAAAGAAAAGAGAATTTGCCGCCGGCTGGGACCGAACCTGTAATCTTTGGATAACGCGTCCGAGGCCCTACCCATTGAGCTTCGGCAACTTCTGCGAGATACGAGTACTCTATGCAGCGTTTTATAAGACACACTATCATGTGTTTTATAATAAGCTGCTGGCTGCTCCTACACCAGCCAAATGGGCCTGGAAACTAAAGCAGAAGAATGTTCTATATCTGGGCTCCGTAACCGCAACACATCACGAAAGCTCGAATATTTCGCTACGCCTTGATAAAATGTCAACACTGGGAGATGCGCGTTGGACTTGGCTATTGAAAAGGCACGTAGATGGTTCGAGTAGTGCTAGCCATAGGCGTGGGCACTGGGAGCGAGAAGAGGAAGGAGGGGAGAGCGCCCCCCTCCCCTCCTTAATCATCTACGGGCGGCTCCAGGTCAGCCCCACATCTTTACTTAGATGGACCTGTCCTGTCATTGTTTAATGCGCTGGGTTATGTTCAAAAGGTTGTTAACGATAATGGTGGCCGCGTACCCCTGATGTTGCATTCCAAGAACGGGTTTCCTTCCCGCCTCCGCCCTCGTAAGCCCGGGTACTAAAGGCAGGCCGTTATGAGTCGCACGTAACTGCTTCGTCTTCACTTTTACACCAACTTCGAGGCTTGTTTGCACTCGGACGGGCCGACATTGGGGACGGGAGGGGGAAGGGGGGGGGATGAGTTAAACTTGGCCGCCCCTAATGCAGAACCCTACGCACGCCTATGGTGCTAAAGACGAGAGCGACAGAAAGACAGAGCGACTAATTGAGAGTGAAAAGGAGTAGGTGCGAGAAAGGAGACGGGAAAACGGAGTCGCACGATGCCAGTTTTTTTTTTTTTTTTCGAGAAACGCGCCGTGGAAGAGAAACAAACCTAAATAGGTTTCTCGTTGCGGTGTCAAGCACCGCGACGAACAAAAAGGCCCTGGCGAGGCTGCTCTCGAAAGGAAAGTCGTGCCTCGAGGGCATGACGGTGACTGCTGCCAGAGCCGTGGGGCCGCTTAAATACTCCCGAGGCTTGGCGGTGTGTACGTATAGACTGCTCGAGCCGCGAGCGAGCGTCGGCCAAGTGTCTCAGCGTCACTCGCTGCTGCCAACAGGAGAGCGGCGTGCGCCGCCCACTTGGCGGTGAACTTGAAGGAGAGCACGCTCGCTCGTACACGCGGGACAGGAAGAAACGCGAAATAAAATAGAAAGCAGCTGGAAACATTCCTTCCTCGACTTTTTTTCCCAGGACCGCGCGACTGCTCTTGCGTATACGGACCCGCAGTGAATTCTCTCTCTCTTTCTTTTTTTTCTCCCTTCTTAAGTGCAGGCCTGGCAAAAGAACTGAGACAGAAAGAACGCGGCAAGGTCGTGGCGTCGCTCAGCATGTGGCTTGGTTGAGGTCCAGCGCGCTTGCGGCTTTCTGTACTTTTTTTTTTTTTTGCGACTCGCCTCCGTTACATCATTGATGGTGGTGGAGTGCCGCTCTTGTATTTGCGTATTACGTGAGACCGAAGAAAAGCCTTCTTTTTGGCCGTAATGGCGCTGCGCCCCGGCGTTATAGCCACGGACAAGCGGCGTTTGACCTCGCGGGCCGCCTCAGTGGAGCGCTTTTTTATTGCGTTGCCCCATCGGCGGCTTTCCTTTCATTTAGCGAAGGAGTACGCGAAGTCGGATCATATATACGAAAAGCGCGAGCCTCTCGGTACTTTTCATTTCGGCAGACCTTAATCTCTCGCTCGAGGCGCGATTTTGCCTTGCGCTTGCGGTCTACATGACTGTATACTCCCTTGAATTTGCGAGCACACCTGCATGAATCTATGCGCTTTCCACATCTCGGGCACGGAAGAGACTGAAAGGGGGAACGCGAATGCACGCTTGGTGGACGGAAATTAAGAATGACGAACAACCTTGCGATGCCTGGCCGATAGAGCGTCGCTCAGCGACAAACGCAGAAACAATGACATTACGACAGGTCGGCAAACTCACTCATGAGTCGACTCACCAGACTCGCTCAGGCTCAGATCAAGCCGTGAGACTGTGTCTGAATGAGTCATGGCGTATGATATTTTGGTGAGCTTGAGTCCGAGTGAGTCCGGTCGAGAAAAATTTTGGCGAGTGTGAGTCCTAGTGAATCCGGCTGAGGAAAATTTTGGTGAGTCTGAGTCCGAGTGAACCCTAAGCGCAAGATGTATTTCTTGAGTAAGTATGAGGAGCTCCACTTTTTTTGCCGACGTACGGTCAGGGAATGATGCGATATTGATAAAACGACGGGGACGGGACAGTTGATGCACGTCTCCGATTCGACCGACTCATGGGTTCCACATAGACAAATTTATCAGTCTTTCACAACTTTTTAGCCAACTGAGCCCGATGATGACAACTGCGACAGACGTCGTGACAAAGACTAACTGAAACGAATTCGAACGTAAGCGCGTTCCTACGTGGTTTTTCGATACTACACACAGCTAAGGTGACGCCGCAGGAGAAAGAAGGCTCGCAGTTAATTTTCTCTTAGCAAGCATTTATCTCCGACGGCCGATAAAGTGCTTTTTTTTCGTCAATAAATATTAAATGCTTTCGGATTGTAAGTTACCATGCGTGTCTTCGTGCTTGCGTGCGCTGAAAGAATATAAGGGGAGGGTGAGTGTGCTTTGTTCTCAGATATAGGAAATTGCGATTATAACAACTATGTCACAGTTTTCTTTCGTGTAATTCAGTTCGTAGGCATTTTTCATGCTTTCATGGTTCTGTATAGCAACACCGCCCCCGCCACGGTGGTCTAGTGGTTATGGCACTCGACTGCTGACCCGAAGGTCACGGGATCGAATCCCGGCCGCGGCGGCTACATTTTCGATGGAGGCGAAAATGTTTGAGGCCCGTGTACTTAGATTTAGGTGCACATTAAAGAACCCCAGGTGGTCGGAATTTCCGGAGCCCTCCCCTACGGCGTCTCTCATAATAATATCGTGGTTTTGGAACCCCAGATATTATCATAGCAACACCGCTTCTGAACCGTTTTCTTTATTTTTGTGTATACCGTATTTACTCGATTCTACCGCGCCCTCGATTGTAACGCGCACCCGTTTTCCGCGACCAAAAAAAAAAAGTAATACATCGATTGTAACGCGCACCCATTTTTCCTGAGAGAAGAGAACAAAAAACGTCCGCAGGAGTCAAACTTCGCACATTCAAAAGAACAAGTATTTGGGTTTTAAAGAAGTGAAGTTTCAAAAAAGTAAAACACAAAGTCAAAAAGCGGGCCTTGCCGCTAAAACTGTCACCACTACGGCGGCGATACGAGTCGCGTAATGGATCAATACTCGTCGCTGTCGGACAACTCCTTGTCGCTGTCAACACTCTTCGGTTTCGGGAAACCGGCCCTGCTTTGGTCCACTGAAACCTTTTCGTGAGGCTTTGTTGTAAAAAATCTTCTGCTGTTCGCGCCAGTCTCACACGCACGTTTCGGGAACTCCGAACTATAGGGAGTATGCACTGAAACTGAGCCGCAATGTGGCGCTGCGGTGCCCCGAGCTGGGCGCCATTTTTGCGGTTCTCGTGCAGCAGCCGACCCACGCTTGCTACTGTGTTTGCTGTGTGTACGCGCTAGGTGTTGTGTGGTGTTTCCTTGCCTTCCGTGTACTCGCGTGTTTCATTAACGATAGTACGGCGTTAGAACTGTCCCCTACCACTGCGTGTTGCATGGACTTGTAAAAGTGCCCAAGCCGCAGGATGTTGTTGCGCGTCGAGCTGCGTCAATCGGCTATGGTGAACTGCGCTGTTTACGGTTTGCTCCAACCGCACAAGGAACAGCCCCAACGACGAGAACTTTCAACGGATAGGGTTCTATGTCGTGCCGAAAGTTATATCAGGACAGTGTGCGAAGACAACGGAGCTGTCGTCAAAGCGGAGAGCTCTATGGCTGAGCAGAGTTCGTCGCTAAGACTTGGACGAATCGCCGCGGCGACGCACTACCGCGTTTGCGGGGCGCATTTCATCACAGGTGAGCGCGGCAGCAGCATAAAATGCATCTCCTCGGCGTTATATTTTACGTACAGCACTGCAGCGTACGTTCCATTTCAGGAAGACCAGCTTATTCGATGGACGAGGCCAATCCCGACTGGGCGCCGAGCCTCAATCTCGGCTACAAGTCCACAACGCACGCTAAAAGAAGCGCGAGCAACAGCCTACCTTTGAAACGACGACGATGTTGCCATCACGAAGAGTTTTCACCCTTGGTGGCTCCACGAGGCCCGCTTGTGACATAATTGTGAGCCTCCAAGGATTTGTAGCTCTTAAGCTGCTCCCGCGTCACGAAACTTGTCCCGTGAACAAGATAATCGTTGATATCCGCACGGTCTACGCTGGGATAGCAGCCAACATCGTTCGTGAACTGGTCATCGGAAAGCGCCAAGGGGTCGTCGCTACCGCATTTTGCGACTTTGATGTGGTATCTCCTGCGCTCGGGATCAGACAGCGACTTGGCGTAGTCGCTGAGCAGCATCTTTTCACTGCAGCAACACGGCGATCGCTTGCACAGCCAGGCAAATGACTAGATCCGTGCAACACGCAGTGGTAGGGGACAGTTCCAACGCCGCACTATCGTTAATGAAACACGCGAGTACACGGAAGTCAAGGAAACACCACACAACACCTAGCGCGTACACACAGCAAACACAGTAGCAAGCGTGGGTCGGCTGCTGCACGAGAACCGCAAAAATGGCGCCCAGCTCGGGGCACCGCAGCGCCACATTGCGGCTCAGTTTCAGTGCATACTCCCTATATCCGAACGACCGCGATGCGGCCAGATTTCCGTCCGTCTCTCTGCACATGTAATAACTATTCTTTTAAATGCGGCATTGTGGTACACTCGTCGAGTATTTGGAGTCGGCATTTCCATGCCGTCAATGCGGACGCAGAACGGGATGACAATCTCCTCAGCACACGTACGAACTGAACAAATGGCAGAAACGGCCAAGGCGCGTAGGAGGCGGCCATTTTGAAATGTCGATGGCAATACGATAACCGAGTTTCTTTTTTTTTTTTTCGGTACTCGATTCTAACGCGCATGCGATTTTTGGACTCGTTTTTCCGGAAAAAAGGTGCGCGTTAGATTCGAGTAAATACGGTACTTCCGCGTTCACATCCCTGGCCGCTTTGGATGTTTTGTGGCCACGCTAAACCGGGCTGCAGCGCTTTATGCGCGGCGAGGTAGCGAAGCTTGTACAACAACGCCAAGCGAGGCAGTGCACGCGAACGCCGAACGAGGGCGACGCGTGGATCCTTTCCCGTTCTCTCATTCATTACGAGTTTCGTTTTTTCTTTATATTCGCCGAGGGGCCGAAAGCACAATCTCGTCGAAGCCCCGAGGGCGCTCAAGACCGGAAGCTCGAAGGTCGCGCCATGACAGGTGCACCATCCACCAGCTCGCAAAGCGCCGAGTACGCCATCTATTAGCAGGGATCGTAACAAATTCAGCCTCGTTTGGATATCGCGTAACCGTGTACACCGCTTTGGTCACTTATCGCATGCTGCAAAAGACAAGGGATACCACACGCTCCTCTCCATCGTTCGTATACAAGTGTCATCTGCGTATATCAGAAAAATAGCATAGGATCGAGTGAGAGTGCCTTCTCACTTTCTTTATATACTGAGCAGAAAGCGTTGCGGCGGAAAAGTTTGTCATCGGTTTCGCTCCTAGTGGTTACGCGGACAGAAACTTGTTGTACTGTCTTTCTTTTTTTCTTGTTGTTGTTGTTGTTTTATACCCGCCACGGTGGTCTAGTGGTCATGGTGCTCGACTGCTGACCCGATGGTCGCGGGATCAAATCCCGGTCGCGGCGGCCACATTTCGATGGAGGCGAAATGCTCCAGACTCGTGTACCTAGATTTAGGTGAACGTTAAAGAACACCAGATGGTCCAAATTTCCGGAGCCCTCCACTATGGTGTCCCTCATAATCATGTCGCGTGGGACGTAAGACTCCAGTAATTATTCATTGTTTTTTTTTTCTACCCTTTCTCCTATACCATTCATTGCTCAGTACTGGGGCGAAGGCAGACATTTTTTTTTCGGGGTGGGAGGGGGGGAGGGCTTAGCCATACTTTAGGCAAGTTCGTGCGTGCGTTTGCATGTGTACGTGCATACATGCGCATGCAAAACTGAAAAATTTCGAGGGAGGGTAAAGGGTTGAAACCCCCCACTCCCGCCCTGGCTACGCCAGTGGCTTAGTAGCTAACCATGGTTAATCTAATTAATTTAAAGACTTCTCCTAATTATTTCCGTCTGTCTCTCCCTAATCATTCCCGATGTGTCTCCCTGCACGCTACTGCAGCATTTTCATTTGCGGCAGAGTTTGCTTCTTGCACCGCGACAGGAATTGCCCAAAGCGACAAAAATGAAAAGAGCCTGCCGCGGTGGTTCAGTTGTTGCTGTTGCTCGGTTGCTGACCCAAGAGTCGCTGGTTCGATCTCGGTCGCTCCGGTCGCATTTCAATGGATTCGAAATGGAGGTCTGTGCTATGTCAGTACACTTTAAGAAACGTCAAGTGGCCGAAATTATTTCGAGCCCTCCACTAACGGCGTCTTTCGTAGCCCGGGTTGTTTGGGGAAGTTAAACCCCATACACCAAGGAAGCGACAAAAAAAAAAGAACAGAGAGAGAAGAAGAAGAAGAAGAAGAAGAAGAAGAAGAGAAGATCGGTTTCTGAGCGTCCTATGATATCCCGCCTGTGGCCTTTGTTTCGTAGGCAACTCGTGCTGTTTTCGCGTGCTCACGCCACTTAATTTAATTCAGTACTGCTTGTCGAAATTGCATTTTTTTACAGCGAAAGCCGTTATGAGATTATTTGAACGGCCGTTTTTGGCGCCGTAGTTGTCCGCCGCCGCCGCCGGTGTGCGTAACCGCTATCGCACGAAATAAGAAAAAAAAGGAAGAAAAAATTTCCCGGATGGAACGAGGTTCGAACCTGGGTCCTCTGCGTGGGAGCCCAGTGTTCTACCTCAGGGCCATGCCGGTGCTTGAAACTGCGTTCCAAAAAGACCCTATACAGGCTTGATGTCGGGAAGGAACCACATTAACACGTGTAATGTAGTATGGTAGAAGAGTAAAATAACAACCAGGCGTTACACAAACGCGAATGCTGTAACCGGGCGTCACACAATGGGAATTGCGCAACGAGTGGGTTGTTGAATGCTTCCAACTCATTCCAAAAGCCTCTGCGATAATTCTTCATCGTCATCAGCCACAGCATCAACAAAGTGAACATGATTTCTTACAGGTATTTAGCGGGTACCACAGCTCACCGCAGAATGACGAAAAATTGCAGAGTGGCTGCTTCCCTACTTCATACAAATTATGATGATTTATAGCGTAATGGGTTCCTCGGAAGTGCACTTCTATTGGTTGCCAAGGAAGCCCATAAGGCTCTCATGATTCATTTCTTCAGGCTCTCAATAAAGTAATCCCCCCCCCCTCTCTCTCTCGCTCTCCGTTTCTGCGGTTAACGTATGTTATAAAGCGTGGTGGGACAGTTAAATAACGACCGGGCGTCACACAATATGAATTACGTAACTAGTGGGTCGTTTAAAGCTTCCAACCCATAACAATGGGCTCAGCCATAATTCTTCATCGTCATCAACCGTCGCATCAACAAAATGCACATAATGCCTTACAGATGGTACCTCGCTTCTCCGCAGAATAACGAATAATGTCGTGGTGGGTGCTTCCCAACTTGCCAAAAATTATGATTTCTGGCGTAGTGGGCACGTTGCTAATGTACTTGTATTAGTAGCCACAAGAGAGCTTATAACGGGCTCTAGAGGTGCCGCTCTTCCAGCTTTCGCTGTGACTGTGCTGCGCGCTTTCCACGTCGGCCTGGCGTTTTTTTTTTTTCTTTTTCATGCTCGCTACATGTTGCAAATACTATATTAACATATGCACATATTTAGCAATGCAAATATTAAGCGCCTCGCAGCATAGGCGTTTGCTGAGTTCTGAATAAGGGGGGCGGGGGGATGGAAGTTTTGTCGCAGCGCCCCCCCCCCCCCCCCCCCAACTCCCTTCGGTCGAGTCCGAAAGCAAACAAGCTTCGGAATTTTAAATGAAGCTTCTCACGACCGCCTGCCCTGGTCCCTGGCTTTCCCGAGGTAAGATTGCGGAAGCAAATCGTTCTTGCATTGTCGGATCAAGTGTCCCCGCGGCCACCATCACCGTCAAAAAACCTGCATTCCCATAATCCTGCACTTTAAAAAAACGAGGGCACATGTCCAAATAAAGGTATCGGGCAGACTTGGCGCCCCCCTTGAATAAATAGAGGCGGGGGACAGCCCCCCCACCCCCACCCCCAACCCTCCTGCGCACGCCTATGACTCGCATGCCTCGCAGCATCCACCGAATCTGAAGGTCTCCAACTTTTCCTTCGGCTTCAAACGAGCCTGTTCCCCTTTTGCGTC
This sequence comes from Rhipicephalus sanguineus, assembly GCF_013339695.2. Taxonomy (NCBI): domain Eukaryota; kingdom Metazoa; phylum Arthropoda; class Arachnida; order Ixodida; family Ixodidae; genus Rhipicephalus; species Rhipicephalus sanguineus. Next base: position 69,536,465 of record NC_051179.1, on the reverse strand, counting down.
ATTTTCTCGTAAAAAAAGCTAAATAAGAAAGAAAAAAGGAAGAGACGGCACGCCGAAGCGCATTAAAGCATCATCTCGACGCTAACGTACCATTTACCCACTTTCACACGTTACACGGGTCTCACCTCGTCCACGGCTTGGCGCCTATAATTGCGTTAAATTGCGCTGAATTAGAGGAACATATACCACACGTACTACTCCCGTAATATATCCTTTCGAACGCGAGAACCATGACAAACTAACATTTCGCTTTGTTTCGCCTCGTGTATTGTTTAAACGACCTCATACATTTCAGCCTTGACTCCTCTCCTGCAGAACAATGCAACCCTAAATTAAGTTTTCCCGCCAGACGCGCGCCGCGATTCACGATATTTGGCGCGATGGAGGCGTCGTGCTGCCCCGAGTTTCCGTCCGTCTTTATATATATGGTGAGGTCATCCCCTTACTGCTGTCTCTTCTTAATTACCGCAATTAAAGCCGTGCACGGAGGCACGTCCGCAAACCGGAGCGTAGCTAGTAACATATGCGTTATTTGTGTACGCAGAGGTCACCAGATATCATCTGTCGTTTACTCCGAATCTATGTCTTGTTTGTTTGTTTATTTGCGACGCCTGTGTTGGTGTCGTTCTGCCTCCGTGGACTGACTTCCAGTCGCCAGTCACGTCTCGCCAGTCGCGTCACTTCAATAAAAAAAAAGAAGGAAAAAGAAATCATCTCCGACGAGCATGGGGATTTTTTATATACGGCAACAGCGCAGAGAGCACCGTCACGTAAGTGGGATCATATCATACAAGCACCGATCTCGCGATAGGCGGAGATTCGTGAGACGTATACAAGCAAGAAGGCATGTAGAAGGAAATGCAAGGGACGGATGGAGCTTATCTATATACGGGGCTAAGATGAAAGGCACTTGAAAAAAAAGGTATTGTCTCTTGAATCGGTATATACGTGGCGAGACTGCGAACGATATTGTTTCGTAAGAAAGCCCAACGTCCCGCCGGCCCGCTCCGAGCTCGAATGGAAATGAGCGCACATCCGGAACACAGTAGGGACCGTGTACGACCGTGTACAGTGCGATCTTCATTAGCATACGGACCGGTGGCGAAGAAAGAAAAGAACGAGATTGAGAGCTCTCATTTTAAAGGACCTCCCTGTCTAAAAATAAGGAGACAGCTGCGGCGAGAAACGAACCGAGTCAGGAAGTCAGGCGCCGGGATATTCTTCTTATCTTTTTTTTTTTTTTTTTCAATTGTTCCCTGAAGACTCGAGATGTATAGACAGGGAGGAGCTCCGAGTGCTGCGGTACCTTCCGGAGACGTTGGAAAACACTGTAGGATACGTCCGCGTCTTCGCTGAGAAATAATCGAGGCAGGGTCGCGCGTGAGACACCTATATGCGGGATGGGCGGGATGGGGCCGTTTATAAGCGGCACGCACGACTTTCCAGCGACCCGCGATCCGCCTTTCATTGAATAACAACGCGAGAAAGCAGCTGAAAGGCGTGGCGACGTCGGCGTTCGCCACTTATGTATAGCATATAGACGTCTCTCAAAGGATCGCGTTTTGGTCAGTGGCGGCGTCATCCGCGTATAAAGGCAGCGTACACAAAGGTTTTTAAATGTCCGGAACGAACCAAAATGGAAACAGAGCGAGATGCGAGAAATGCTTTGTATTGTGTGCGAAGTATAGCGGTTTCGCAGCCCCAATGCGAAAAAAAGGTAACGGAGGTTCTCAACGTTATTGCTTCGTGACACGTGGAAGACCCATAACGGGCGGTATACAGGAAGCCAGTGTGCAATCGCTAAGAGCGTGACTTAGGCTCTTTCGTGACGTTTTACGGAACAAGGCGCCAGCCATCAAGAAACAGCCCCTCCCACGACACACGCAGCATTCTATATGCTTTCTATCTCTGTCGTCACAGATGCGGCTCTTGGGACCTTGTGTCCCCTGTTAACGCCGAGTTCCTATGACAGTCGTATTGCATTGGGCTCACGACGAACAACCTAGAACGAGATAGAACGGCATAGAACCTAGAACCTAGAACATAGGACCTAGAACATAGAACCTAGAACGGCACAATTAGATAACCAGCACCACAACCACGATTGATGTTGCACCGACGTTACGCCTGCATAGGGTGTTTTTCCAACACGGTTCTACTGTTTTTTCCACCCTACCTTGAAAATAAATGTTTTTCTAAGTCAGCGCTACACGAAACCTACACACTCAGACTAGGGCGAACAAATCTTACAAAGAACTCCTGATGAGGGTGTACACTTGACTCGCAACCACACTTTATATATTCCGAGCCGTTATAAAGCTAAGTTTCCATATTTTGAGTAATTGTCCTCAATAAAGCTCCCTTAGACAGTCCCTCCCGACAGTCCCTCCTACGAAGGTCGGTCATCGAACTTGTTGAGCGCGTTGCCAAGGGATAGTCCTTGTGCACTGTACTGTGGGTAGTCGCAAAAGATATGCCCAATTGTTTCTGCGTTGCCACAGTGGTCACAGGCTGCGGTGTCGGCCATCCCAATGCGGAAAGCATGTGCGTTGGTAAACGCAACGCCCAGCCACAGCCTACACAAAAGGGTCGTGTCTACTTGGCGAAGCCTGGATGGTACTTGAAGACTTAATGTAGGGTCAAATGAGTGCGATCGAGCATGCTTGATCGCACTCACCGCACTCATTGTGACGTGGTGCGTTGGCAAGCATGCAAACGGAGCTTCCGTGCAGCGTCGGTCCTATAGAAAGCGGTAGGAGTAGTTCATGTTCTTCTGCGTGGGCTGAGCGGGCAGCATGATCGCGCCGTTCATTGCCGATGATTCCGCAGTGACTGGGTAACTACTGAAAAGTGATTCGATGTCCTTTCTCAGTTAGGCACTGCATGACCTATGCTGTGTCTAGTACCAGCTGTTCGTGCGGTCCGCGGCGTAAGGCTGACAGTGGAGACTGTCAGCCTTCGAGTCGCAGAAAATAGCCCGCCTGTGTGTCGGCTGGTCAATGAAGGACTCCTCCATGGTGCCTCACTCAACCAAATATCAACATTACAATACCTGGCGTCCAGAAAAAAAAAACCGATTTTCGTCACCGGAACTTAAGCAGCTCACTTTACTTACCTTGTACGAAAAGTATAAGCCTCCATACATATCTACACTGACGGATCCGTCCTGCCGAACAGCTAAACAGTAGCAGTCATGATACCAAGGTTGGTTACGACGATTAAATTCAAGACATCTCACGCAACAACATCGACGACAGCAGAACTGGCAGCTCTTCGTAGCAAACCGGATATTTATCTTCTGATTAACATATCTGCTTTTCCACATTACATTTCTTTCTCTCTCTCTCTCCAAAGCACGGATCCTACACGCGCACTGCGCGAGCACAAGGGAAACTGGACGCCCTCGGACAGCCTCTCTAGTAAGTTTATCACGCCAGAGGCAGCACACTCGGAAGCCTTCTAATCACACTGCCCCCCCCCCCCCCCTTGTACGCTCCAGGAAACACCGAGCAGCTCGTTATCGCTGTTTCCTACCGTACATTTACGAAGCTTTGACCTTCAACAACGAACCGTACACCTCGCGTACCTCGCTCGCGCTGTTCATTACACTGACTTACGTACTTGGGGCGACCCCGTTGTGTAACGTCAGCGCAGGTCCAAAACATTAAAAAGCGGCCGGAGGGACAATGAGCAAAAAATCCGGGGGACAAGAAGAGAGAGGCGCGTGGCCTTTCTCGCGCTTGTACTTGAGGACGACTTCTCTCGGGGTCGTCCTCGCACCGAGGACAGACAACACAACGGCTGCGTCGCAAGTCGTCCGACGGTCGTCCGCTCGGAAAAACTCCAGCCGTTCTGACGTGTCGTCCACTCGCGACTGTACGACCGCCGCACGACGGCCAGTTTTCTTTCTTTTCTCGTGTTTTTTTTTTTTCACGAGATCCTCAACACCGCACCCGCCCACCTGTCCAGCAGACAATGCGAAGCACAGTGCGGCGTTATACCGACGTCGTGACGTGACGTGAGGCGCTCGCTCGCTTCCTCTCACAGGCCGGCGCTCAAAACGCCCTTGAATATTTCCTGGCGTGACGACAATCGCTTTCTGGGACTCGCACGAAATAAAGGCAGCATCTGGGGTTTATACGCGTCGCTCATTTACTCGCTCATACAACGGCCGATCTGGGACTCCGAACCTGCAATACATACGCAGCCCTGGAGATATTGGCTTTAAGCCGCGCACTTTTTTTTGTTTCTTTGTTTTGCTTTTTTATGTGCCTCCAAACGTGCAATACGTACGCAGCATTGGAGATTCGGCCTTAAGCCTCGCTGTTTTTGTTTCTTCACGCAATCTCTCTCGTCTCTTTGTTCTGTCCGGCCGATGTGAAGTGGCGACCGTCGTCACGATCAGCACTGTTCCGTCTTTCGCTGACCGTTCCTGGCGTCTTAAGTGAGGAAAGAAAATGACCCGAAAGAAAGGGGCGTGATCTAGTCCGGTCACGACTGTCCGATCGAGCAGCGTTAAACGGGCATTCAGGTGGCGATACGCTGCGGAGCGAAGGTGGACCGACCGCACGCGTAAGGGTATAGAGAAGGTGGCGCTGTTATCGTGGGTGTAGTTTTTTTTTTTTGTTTCTTTCTTTCTTTTGTTTAACATGTATGCGTTTTCTTTCGAGATAGAGATCAGTACAGAGCTGCCATACGCGAGGCCTACTGAACAAGCTGTTAAAATTTACGATGATGAATCGCGTTCGAATGCGCTCATGAGAGCGTTAAGCGAACAGCCACCGTTTTCCTGTCCTCCTCCTCCTAAGGCCTTTCTGTTCTCAATCCCTTTCCCCTATACAGAGTAGCATGTGGGCACCTTTATATACGAAGACAGAATTCTCTGTTCTTCATTAAATAGCTTTCTCTCTCTCACTCTCTCTACACGTTGTGAGGCCACCCAAGTCGCGACTCGAGCTGTTTGATAAAACGATATAGGCGTTCTAGAAATCTGCCATGTTCGCGATAAAGGCTAGACACGACAACTCGAAGAAAGAAATATTATACAGACAGAGGCCTTCTTTTGAATAAAATCGAGCGGAAAGAGCAATACGAAACGTGCCTAAAGCCGTATTCGTTCAATCGCATCTCGTACGCCGGCGTCGAGTTCACGGTAATGTTTCGAAGCTCTCTAGGCCACGGCGCGGTTTCGAGTTTCACGTAATTACGTGTACGTGCAAGCTGAGGCCTCGCGGTGCGTAAGATAAGGGGCGCGCGCCGAAAGGTCGAAATTACTTCGCGGCGCGGCGCTTAATTGACTCTTGACTCCGTGTATGCCAGTTTTTCTTTCACTGCCTCCTCATCCTCCTCCGTGAACACGCGTGGCGCGGCATCTGAGGCGATCTCTTGGTGATGACGCCCGTGGAGGCCAGGGGCGTAGCCAGAAATGTTTTTCGGGGGGGGGGGGGGTATCAACCATACTTTATGTATGTTCGTGCGTGCGTTTGTATGTGTGCGTGTATATATACGCAAGCAAAACTGAAAAATTTTGGGGGGTTTCCAACCCCCCCCCCCTTGGCTACGCCCCTGGTGGAGGCCGAGGCACTCGTGTACAGCCACCATGGGGCACAATATATCGGAACGATGGAAACTCTAGCGTGAAGGGACACATCGTTGATTTCCGCATACAGACCAACGGGAGCAAGTTATTTATGTAAAAGCATTCGCAGACGCCAGACGGACAAAGTCAAGACACAGAAATCCAAATGAGTGCCCCGTTAGTTACAGTGACTCGTCAAGCAAACACAAATATGCTGAATCCAATAAAAAAAAATATTGTTCGAATTGTTATTATCAACCGGTGTTCTCGGTTACACGTTTATAGTATTTTCGTGTTTGTGCAGCATTTGTTTCTGCAAACATAACTGTTGCAGTTTGAGTGCGGGACTGAAGAGACAATTTGCCAGTGCCTGATGATCTGCTGTGACAACATCCTGGCTAACTTTTATGTTTTGTGTGGACATTTCGTTACGTGATTATTTGTATTTTGCGAACCTTTCTGTTGAGTGCACACTTGTTTATATTGAAGAAATGAGACTAAATGCGTGAGTGCTCGTCCATGCGCCTATTTGTACAGTTTGGTGCTTGTCCTATATATTATGCTTGTCCTATATACTATATATTACGCAAGAGAAGAGTAGTAGCCGGCGACACACACTGGCACCAACCTCTCCTCCTTACGTATACATTAATTTAAAGAAAAAGGTGTGTGTGTGTGTGTGCGCGCGCGCGCGTGTGTGTGCGTGTGTATGTGTTTGTGTGTGTGCGTGCGTGTGTTACAGACGAGTGAGAACAAGCTGCCGCGGTGGCATAATGAGTAAACTACCACGCTCCTCAGTACGCAGGCGTGGGTTCGATTTCTGGACAAGGCCGTCGCATGTCGGCGTATGCGAAATGCAAGAACACCCGTCTGCTTTGATTCACAATTATGGCAAGGCAGCGCCAGACATAACGAATACGCAAGGAACGAGACTAGGAACGCCGCATGACATGTCTTCTTCTCGTTCCTAGTGTATTCGTTGTCTAGCGCTGTCTTATTGTGAACGCAAACCAACTTGCCCGCCTATCCGTTATCCCGCAATGATTCATTTGCATGTTAGATAACAGCAGGAGGCCATAATCGATCCGGAGACCCCCGTTACACCGTGCTTCATAGTCATCATCGTGGTTATGGCACATAAAACGTCCAAATTTAAGAAACTTTAATTCAGCGAGTGAGCGCGCAGGGGTGAGTGACCATCGCTGGCCTATCACTCGCCTGGATAATTTTCCGCGTGCAGATGACACGAGCGACGTATATCTCGTTTTCGTGCCGGTGCGTTTATGCCATCAACACAACCTCCTTTGCAACTAGCTGAGTTGCTACGTTCGCCCAACTGCAGTACGTAGGCACAATTCTGTATAGGTGCACGATCCTAGTGAAGCCACAGTACGACGATATCCACGAGTACAGGCCATGCGTGAGGAAACGGCGTGCCCCTTCCCGACAATCTCAACTCTTGCGCAAGTCGCAGGAGATCGATGTTCGAGCAAATTACCGGTTACCAAGGGTTCAGTTTTATACACCGACTGGCCGCGTTGACACGCGCCGACGTCCCGTAAACGCGGCCGCTAGTACGCCCACGCAGAGCACGGATCATATCTTATACAGTTCCGTGCAGTGCTTTCGATGCGCCTGTAGAAGTTCCTTCAACGAGCAGAGGCTGAAATATAGTTGCGTGCGCTTTTTTCGCAAAGCGATATTTAATTCCTATTTGCGTGGCAAGCCGGGGCGACGTATTACCACATAAATTAAATTCTCTGGTTTTACTTGCCAAAACGACGACATGATAATAAGTAACGCTCTAGTGGAGGGCCGGATTAATTTTCAGCACCAGTAGTTCCATAACGTGCATCTAAATATTAGATTAATGTTGTTTTATTCAACTGCTCTAAATGACTCATTCTTTTTTTATATAGACGGCCGGTAACACAGCCTTTCCACCATTTCCATTTCCAGCAATGTCAATTACTCAGTTTATTTGTCACGACCACGTACCCATTTAAACTAAACGCTCGAACGACTGATGTCTCCGATATCAAGAACATATTCGCAGCTTTGGAGTTGCCACAAGTGAGCGTTCGGATCATTCGAACTCCTCCAAGTTATTCAGAAGAGAAAAAGGACGCAACACTCTGAAAAAAGAAAAAAAAACCCAAAGATCTTAGATGATGTTTTTACGTGCAAACTGCAAAATGTTCCGCAATGCCAGCCGCAGTAATTCGTGTCTATCTTCGCCGCGCGAAGGCAGCCGCGCATAAACGGCTCGTCCTTCAAGTTACATGCATAACCGTATTAGGTACTTAACGTGTCACCGTTACGCATGTAACAACTAGCCGTCCTTCAGCGTATGCTCGCTCAAGGACGGCGAGCCGTTACTTTGCAAAACGTACTGCACGGAACTACACTCCCAAGAGCCGCACTGAAGCTCTCGACAGCTTCGGCGTTGTTGTATAGTATTCGGGTTCCAACGTATACGGCGATGCCATTCCGTACCGAATATTTCGCAAGGGAGAGAAAAGGAAACAAAGGCAGAATGATTAAGAAAGAAAAGCGACGAGCCCTACAGGTAAGCCATAAGCGGAGCACTGCAGCAACAAGCTATGAGCAGTGTGCAACATTCCAGAGTGCGGGGCCAAATACACCGAGTGCGCTCGAGTATGGTATATGTATACCTCTCGTCAGGACGGTTGCCGCGCCGTACTTTGAAGGACAGGACTGCCAATTACGCGCTAGACGCGCGGGAACGCTCCCAGCGGCTATCCGGGCGTCCCGTCTCGCGAAGTCCGACGCTCGTGAAGCTGCTCAGGCGCCAAAGAATGCGTCGCGCCGCTGACGGGTGTATACACTGCACACACACGCACTGGGCAGGAGGTACCCCAACCCGGCAACTATACGGTCGCCCCGCGCAATCTTCTATCATGACTTCGAAGAACGGTCCAGTGTATATAACGGTCATCCGAGCGTGTGCACTTTCGCCGCCGCCTTCGTTCTGGCTTGAGCGAGCGTTTTTCTCCGAGAGCTTCCGGTTCCCATGCAGAGAGGCCGTCGACGCCTTTTCTTTTTTCTGTTAAAAGACACCCGTAGGTTCCCAAGCTCCGTACGAGTACGGTTCATTGCACCTTGATGTCCGCGTGCGCTTTGTTGCGAAGTCATAGCTGTTTAAGCTCGGAGAGAAACCCCGTTAGTCGCGAACAAAAATTATCGAACCGGCACGCGCTCTTTTCATTCTCATCGTCCCCTTCTTCATCTGCTGCTTTGTTCCCAGAACACGTGCGCCGATTTGTCCGGCGTGGGATGCAATAACTCTGATGGGCGAGAGAACGAGTACAGCGAGAGAGAGAGAGAGAGAGAGAAATACAGAACGAAAGAGAAAGGGAGAAATAGAGTGAAAGAAACGAAAGAAGGACAGGAAAATAAAAACAGAAAAAGGCATAGAAAGAAATAGCCAAAAAAGAAAGACAGAAAATACAGAGAGCACGACAGAAAGAGAAGCAAAAAGAGGGAATAAAAGAAAGAGACAGAAAGAAAGATAGAAAGTTAGAGCGAGAAAGAGAAAGAAATAGGGAGAGAGAGAAATAGAAACAAACAGAGACAATAAAGAGATAGAGAAAACAGAGAGAAAGCGAAAGAAAGAGAGGAAGAAAGAAAGACAAAAAATAAAGAAAAACAAGGAAGGCCGCCCAGTTCCGCACTTCCTACAGGCTTGGCACCACTAGTTCGAATCTGCCTTAAATATTTTCTTCTATTTCTCTCTCTCTCTCTCTAAGCCTGAGCATATCAGAGAGAGGAAATGAGATGCTGACTTTAATTAGAAGAGGTCCTTTTCCTCCCTCCTCTCCCTCTCTTTCCTTCTTTGTCCCCGTCTATCCCTATCAGAACCGTTATACGCCGACTAATGATACAAGTTGGCTGCAACGCTCCAGACGCTATAGGCCATAATAAATCAAGTTCCTTCGTTTATGCGTTTTACGGATACTCTAGTTCCTGAGATAAGAAATCGGCTGGTAATAGAATGATTTTGAACATAGTCTAAGAGAGGATGAAGGTGACAGGCACGACGACGCTGGTCTCAGTCGTCTTCGTCCTGCGCGATTTAAGATCAGTCGGGCGCGTTTTCCGAAAAATCTGCCAACCACACCAGTCAAGCTCATCTCGGCTGGTGTTACCTTTAAAATACAGAAGAGCGAAATATTTTGTTGTTGTTGTTGTTGTTGTTGTTGCTGCTGTTGTTGTTGTTGTTGTTGTTGATGTTGTTGTTGTTGTTGTTGTTGTTGTTGTTGTTGTTGTTGTTGTTGTTGTTGTTGTTGTTTAGCATCACTCGTAAGCACGATATGAGCGCTGACCAAGTAGGTTTGTTGGGAAATAAAATCGCGCCTTATTAGCCGTGTGTTTCTTTTGCGGAAATGGATTCGCTGCTGACCGTTATGCGGCATATGACCGAGTGCTCTATGCAGACCAATCTGGATTTCCTATGTGCGGTTGGAAGCGGCATTATATTTTATATATTAATATTCGTTAACTAACCAGCCCAACCTAAAGTTACATTAACCGAATAGGTAACCCAGTTTCAGCGGTAGAACGGCATTCGTTTACCTCAATCTCCCCCAGCAACCCACTTGGAAAACGCGGCGGTATTGAAAGCGATTACTGTCTCTTATTAATGTGAGTGAGGTCTTTGAGCAAGTCGAATGCAGCCGTGCGCACTTGCCGCGTGAACACTATCTGGACGCATTAACGATTAAAACGTGGAAATACGGCGCAACGATTCGCTTTGCCGATCCGATACTTCCGTTTTCGCGATCAGCCGGAAACAATCAACCTCGAATCGCGATGCAAGTATTTTTCCTTTTGCGTCTTTTTGCGTGTCATAAACGTGAGAACTACGTGGAAAAAGAAGTCGCACGAACAGTAAACGAGAGAAACGCGCTGACCGCCATTTATTTTCGCTGAAGCTATTTCGGCTCTGCCCATGTTTAGAGATACGCCGAAATAGGTTACACAATTAAATGCCGTAGGTTCCTGTGCGTACAGCCAGCGTCGAAAGTTTAGCGACCACGAGACACGAAAAAAAAAAGCTTAATATTCCCGCTGCTTCGGTATAGGCAGCCTTGAATTTTGATTTCCGCCCTGTTCTAAAAGGCGTTAGCAACATGTACTGTGCAGCTCCACTGAATATATATGGTCACACATTGCTGGGAAATTCAAAGTTTTGGCAGACCTATAGTGGTATCTAAACTTATGACGTCGGCTGTACATGTCATCCGTTTTCGTTTTGTTTTGCTGTACTTCGCTCGAACTATTTCTTTTTCAAAGAAGCACCCGCAACAAGAGGCGCCTGCCAGGCTTTTTCAGTTAAATTGCCTGAGGATGAAGGCATCGCTTCAGCAACAAGCCACAGCGGCCCCGATGTAGCGAATTAGAAAATTTTTGCTAATTTCTTGAATATTGATTCTCAGTTGTCACACGTTTCAATTGCGAAACTTGCGCCTACGCATAGCTGAGGTATCACACCTGCTCAAAAGAAATCAATTCTTGCAGCTATTCCATATATCTGTTCTCACGATACTTTAAAGAATGCAGTGGCGTTTAATTTAACTAATACTAACAAGCGCGCATATTTCAATGTAAGATGATCGGGCTGAACTGAAATATATGAGGCAGCTTTTGCAAAACGTTTGTATCGGATATGTCGCAATGGTGCTATTCTTAAGTAAAATCGCAGTAGATCGGCGCTTGCAGTTGCACATTCGTGGAAGCGTCCATATGATATGTATATAGGCAACACTTTGAAAGATGGGGGAGAGTAGGGCTCATTCATCTTGGATTGGCGTTATTAGCCAGTAATCTCGGGATTCTCACCGCGTTTCTCGTAGACATAGGCCTGCGTACAAGGGAGGACATGGTCAAGCCCCCGCCCCCCAATGAACATGGTTGTCGACAGATGGCAGATATGCCACGGCTGACTGTACTCCATGTGCGTATACTTTCGCATGTGGCCTCGTACAGTTTTAATCGAAGGCGCTGTAGCACATCAAGCCCCCGACTGTAGATTACACTCCCGGTCTTCCATTAAAGCCACCGTTATAAGGTACTCCGTCTTGCAAGCGTTTTCTAATCACAGTCCCGTTTGAATGGAGCGGAAAGCAATTGAAAGTGGCACCCTCTGTTTTACGCATATTTTTTGTTCCCTCTGTTTGATATCGAGCTGGCAAAGTTCCTTTCAAGAAGAAGTCACGTCGTCCAACCCACGTATATAAGAACCGTTTATTGATGGAGATGCGATAGTGGCTTTCATGAGCCCCCACCTTTTGCTTATTTTTTTTTATCCGTTTGACCACACCTCGCGATTAACGGAAAGACAAGAGCGCAGCAGCGCGTGATGATATTGCGTAACGCGAAGTGCAGTAATCAGCCGCACTGGCGCCAGCTACGTAGGAAAGCAAAGACGCCAAACGCTAGCAAATCAGCCAGCCGAGCATAGAGGAACGGGCGCGGTCGCGTTAGGTGCTCAGTCAGCCGAAACGCGCCCCAATCGACGGCTTCCATCGAAATGGGTTAAATGCGGGTTAATGCCGCTATCAAGCCGACCAGCTAGTTGGGTCCAGATGGGCGGAATCGTGTACTAATAGTTTAACTACGCGCGCACTTTTTTTCTGCTCCCCTTTATCTATCTATACTCTCTCTAGGGAGAGAGCGCTATCGACTGTGGAGAAGGTGGCGCATGGGTAGGGCAGGTAATGAATAGCGAATCTCAGGGACCCGCCGCGTTGCCGTATCAGGTCTCTACATAATAGGGACAGACAGCCCGTGCACTACACACGTCGCTTGCGTCGTTTAATTCTGTCGGACGGAAAGCATTGCAGTAATACGCGGTCAGCTGAGTTGGGCTCCGTATCAGCGCCGCATGGTAAGAGAAGACGCTGGATCCAGGAGCCGGAACCGCCAGCTTTCCACATGTATACGACGAAGCCCCTTATACCTCAAGCATTGTTGTGCACTTCCTAATTTCATTTCGCTTCTTTCTATTTCCTTTCTTTTTCAAAATGGGGGCGCGGACTATTCTTTATTCAAAAATCACACCATCTCCCGCTAAAGGGGACCATGAGGCGATGCGAAGCAGTGTTTCGGCATGTACAGCCCGCGTTTCAGAGGGGGAGTGGTAGGGGGAAAGGGGAGAGGGGGAGGGGAAGAGGGAGGGGAAAAGGGAATGGGAGAGGGGAAGTGGAGAGCGGGAGGGGAGAGATGAATAGAAAGGGGGAGGGGAAAGGGGAGGGAGAGGGAAAGTGGAGAGGGCTCGCGCATGCGCAGTAAGGGTGGTCACGCCGCGCAGCACCACCACGACCACCGGATTGAACTCCGCTATAAGATGCTTCACATCTAAAAGTATATTTAAATGCCAGCTTTTACACGGCGACGCGCTTCTTTACATATAGTGCCGGCAAGCTAAATAGCTTATGCCATGAGAGTACATAAAGTCGCAATTTTTGCCATGTAAATGCAAATAGGTGCGTCTTCTAACGTCCGCCTTTTGATTTATACGCTCATTCACCTATCTTATTGGCCGTTACGTAACGGAACTCTAAGAAAAAAAAAGGGGGGCCACCTGTTACTCCTTTTGGGGAGTCCCGACTTGCCGCGTATATGACTCTCTTTAAAGGTACGCGTTAACTCTCTCTCTCGGAGAGTCACGCCATCCTCGACTCTTCGAAGAGAGCTTAACGATCTCCAAAAGAGAGTTAACGTGTACCTTTAAAGAGAGTCAGATATGCTGCAAGTCGGGACTCCCCAAAAGGAGTAACAGGTAACCCTTTTTTTTTCATAGGTGAGGTGCAGCACGAATAGTTAAGCTCTAGTGAATCACAGCTTTAAGACGAACTTTCTGGTCAACCGAATTCATTTTCACGGCTAATTCGCGTTCACCTGACCGCAATTTCGACGTATTATACGGAAAACACTAGGAGAAACGGCGCAACTCGCTACTATAGGTGAATCATTTATCCAATGCAACGTTGTTGGCGGAGGTAGTTTTGTACCGGTTGTTTTATTTCATGTACAGGCAGGTACCACAGGGTCGCAGTCTATAGACAGAAGTGCAATGCCCATCATCTGCGCGTTTGCCCAACCTAACTTAAGGAAGTTGAAGCAAACCGAACTGCAACGCGTCGGAAAGATGGCTTCCTTGGCTGCTCTAACGAGCTGCATGTGGTTGTTGGCACAGTATGTCAAAGGTACTGCACTCGCATACATTGTGTCGCCCGCTTGACTTTGTACGCACATCGCCCTCTTCATTGGCAATGTTGCGATAACTCCGCGACAAGGCAAAGACGTGCACTCTCCACCAAAACGCCTGCTTCCAAATGAAGGCGACGTGGAGCCCCACATATATACAAAGCGCAGTCTGCCTAGATACGGTCTCACGTTTGCATAAGGAACGCGTGCTAAACTAGCGCGTACGTGGCCGGCATCTTTTTCTCACCCGACCTTGCGCATTAGCAGGTGGAGCGTGGCGCACGCACGCGAAAGTGCATGCATGCCCGCGCTAAGAACCGACCTGCATCCTTCTTGGTCCCTTTCCAGAGAGGCCCCCGCGTACTGGAATATTACCTCGCGTCTCGCCGGGCCCTACCTTCCGCAATCGGCAACACACACCCTCCTTTCATATTTGAACAAGAAACTTCACGCATGCACACAATGCGCCAGCCCGTGCGGGCCCGCCTAACACGAGGCAACGTCCTCCGCCCTCCAGCAAGAACGCCACGTGATTTAGCCTCAGCGAGGTGGTATGGCTTTCACTTGCCACCTGCCCGCTTAATCTCGACGAAATAGACCAGTCATTTGTCTTCGCACCCTTTGGCACAGCCAGCACACGAGGAGGTTATAATACGGATGAAAGAAACGGGAGAGGGTTCTCTAGCAAGTGAGAGGAGGACGCTTCAAAAGGCTCGTGGTGCGAGAGATGACCAAGCAGTAGTCGCTGCACGAAATATAGCGGGAGCCAGCAAGGCCTTGCCTACCGGAAGGAGATCAACGCGCGCGTGGTGTGGTTGCCGGAGCAGTGAGAGATACGGTGCCAGCACGGCGCCAAGCGAGTGATCGGCAGCAGCTGAGCGCAGAACGAAAGGCCTCATGTGTGGTTGTTGTTTCTGTGCACGAGTGGTACGGGAAAGGCCGCCGCGCCTTTTCCCGCCGAATCTCGCTGTCTAATCAGCAGAGTCCGGATTTTAGGCAAATGCCTATTTTGTTCATTGCGCTCCTATCGCGCCATTTTGATATATGAGCATGCATTAGAGGTTAAGAAGGGCTTTTATAGTGTTTTTATAGTGCCTATAAATGCCTATTTTTGCGTTCGTGCCTAAATGCTTACAAATGCCTATAAATGCCTATTTTCAAAATTGGCGCTTATGTGAACGCTATTTAGCCTCAAGTTTCTCTCCCGGGCGCGGTTTGAGACCGTTATTCATGTTACCGCGTAAGATTGACTGTTGGGAACTATGGGGTTCAACCTAGTCCTCTAGTTCAACCAACTCTAGTCCTCTACGTCAACCAACCAACAACCGCTGGTAGCAGTGAAGCGGGACACGCCGGCGAGCACTCGCCGCCGCGCTGACATGGCCCGAGCGGTTGGCGAATGCGAAACAGCGGAGAGCCGTCAGTGGAAAGGAGAGTGTAGAGAAAAAGGAGAAAGAAAAATGTGATGTGCACGCAGCTTTTGGTTTGTTTGTAATTTACATTTTAAGGTGTTCACTGCAGCAGCGTAGCCAGAAATCTTTCTTCAGGGGGGGGGGGGTACAACCATACTTTATATATGTTCGTGTATGCGTTTGTATGTGTGCGTGTATATACACACTCGCAAAACTGAAAAGTTTCGGGGGAGGGGAAAGGTTGACCCCCCCCCCCGTCTGGCTACGCCGGTGGCTCACTGCCAGGGGAGAAATTGGTTCTACGCAATTCGACCCGGCCAATCGGAGGAATCCCTCCCTTCTGGTCTTTTAGGAATCTGACTGTCTGCTCCTGCTCTGCACTTGTCAGTCATGCCGGAAAGACACTCAAGAGTGTGTTGATTCGACAGTGGACACGTGACTCACTCGGCAGTGCGAACCGTGCGGGACAAAGCACGCTATGTTCAAATGTTGGCGCCTTTGTGCCGTCTTAAGCAATAACATTTTTGTTTTACTGTCGTAGATAGAGGTCGCGCACGTCTTCGTTTGAAATTATTTGCATTTATGAGAAAATTTATTGTGCCTATATTTATGATTTTGGAAGCCTAAAACTTTATTTTGCCTGCCTATTTTTGGCGCCCAAAACGAGGTTTTTTAGTGCCTAAAAATCCGGCCTCTGCTAATCAGCTCTCAGCATCACGCAGCGCCAGCCACCCCGTTCATAAGAAAGCGTGCAGAAGCTATATACACCATGTATATACGGTGGCCAGGTGCCAGCGGGGCAGCGAGCGAAAGCGGTTCATCGGCGAGCGCGGCGTGGTCGAGGCTGCAGTGATGGTGCCCGACCGTGTACCGCAAGTTTCGTTACGTAACCGGACACGTTAGTTCGGCCACGCTGTCGTCTTGACCACATTGTCATGGAGACGCGCGTTGCGTGCTTAGTAATGGTGCAACGTTACCGTGACAGTGGTAACAGTGATAAGTGCGCGACCGCATCTCTCGATCCGCACTTGTTATTTACCGTACGTGGTGCATTGAAAGCGTTAGTTTACAGCCGCGTATGCTTTGTCGGACTCCAGGGCTGTGGGCACCTGGCAACGGGCGAAAGATGCTGCGGCGCTTTCACATATCCTTCCTGCGTCGACGACACCGACCGCTGTATAGGATACAGGGAGCGTTAGGCGAGATTTAACAGAAACAAGAGATCAGCAACCACGTTCCACAAATTAGCAGGAGCTCAAACTAAGGAGTGCCCTTCTGTTTCTGATCTCCATCGTAACAATATGGCACGCAGGAGACGTGCACCTATGACATTTTAAAGCCTGATACAGCTTTGTTCTACGATAAGCGATCGTGTCAACTCACCCTGTGGTGAGTGGAGGAGAGGTTACGAAACCTCAGTACGAACAACTGATCCATAACGTGTCACGTGACAGATTATTGAGACGTGGGAATGTTCCTGTCTCATTAAACCATCTTTGTCCTCTTGTTGTTGTGCTGCAAAATCGGCTACCCACAATTCAATAGAAGCAGCACGTCTTGAAACATGTATAAAAGGTTAAAGAAAAGGCCTCAGGAAATCGGTGCGTTTCACCTGAATTATCCGGAACTAATTAGCCTAAAGGCTGACGTTGCTACGCTCTGCATCGTTGGATTTCACTGAATACAAACCTCTGCTTCCCCCCCCCCCCCTCGAGCCAGTGTGTGTACACATGGCCCACTTATATACAAGTACCTTGTCGTTCTTATCGTACAGGCAATCGAGCATCGATGTGCACGGCTTCAAGCGAAGCGATGGGACGATAAATGGAGTGCCATATATCACACGTGGCACAAGTAAGACCGCTGGTGCCAATTTCTTGCAGCGCACAAGCGGCCAAAACTGCCCACACATCGGCCTGATCTAGGTTCACTGAGGCCAGTATTGCATGCGCGATGGTGGCGCGAGTCCTTCTGAGGCATAACACATTGGTCCCTATGAAGAGCCAAGGGTGCAGAGAGACTCGTTTGCTGTGCTCGAGGCTACCGACGACGAGCTCGCGCTTACACGCTTGGCAGGCAATATAAGCCACATCGTAAACGGAAGCGACATGATGCAAAACTCTGACCCTTATTAGGAGATCAACGATCGGCTGAAGTTATTAATTCGCTTAAGCACTGTAGCCAGTGCGGCTTTGCTTAAAGCTGCGATACAATTACATTCAAGGTTGTTTTTAATAGCCGTCTTGTGCTCTGAATTAATCATCTTATTGCATATCGCATTAACGGTACTTTTTTTTTCTTTTATACGGTTCCCACAAGCAATAATGAGATAAAACGCGTTATTTTGTCGGCGTGCGCACTTCATTGCATATTCTTGCTCATAAACAAACCGATAACTCTTGATACGTTGCTCGTACATAGCGCCACACGTGTGCAGCGATCGCCGATGTCTGCTGATGCCGCGGCCCCCTTCCCTCGAGCTACACCTTCCATTTACCGAAGTCACTTGAACTCTGTTGTGCAGACATAGTCTGTCTGATTACAATCTAATTGACTGACTGATTCTAAATGCTCCGAAACAACACCAGAACTGCGAGATACGAGGCGTTGGCGTGCTTTAGATTAATTTAGAAAGAGAAATGACACGTGGTCTTTGAAGTGAACGAAACCTGCACTTGGCACCGCATCTAAAACAGTCTCCGTTACACGAGCTCACACCTGCGACCTCGAAACCCAGCAGAAGAAAGCACACTAAAGCACCCGTTTCGCGTAAACCGTACGACACGGGACTGTGTGGCTACGCACGTCTCGCATGTCAACAGAAACTGTACGCCGAACATTGGTGGGCTCCCATTGGGCACTCCGCAGTACACTAAAGCGAATCGACAGCACTGTCGTCTCGATTTCCTAGCAAGGATGCTAGCAAGGAAAAGCATATAATAAACGAACGATTTTCGTCTAGGGGAAATGCGGTCATAATACGGAAAAACTAAAACGAGTGCGGAGGAAAGCTGCCGCAGGCCAAAGCCAAACCGACATTTTGCACATAGCGCGTGCCTTATGCCACAAGGCTGCCGCTGACGAACGTCCTCTCATACACTCAAGTATATTTCCGTATATATACACATACTCCATCTACGGCTGTCCCAGCTAGTATTAGAGCGAGTAGAAACAGGTAAAATGTGCGGTTATCAGAGCTAAGCGGCGTAAGGCAATGCCTCCTCTTCCGTCATTAAAATAATTTGTCTACTAATTGAATGGTTAATTAGGTAACATTATATATGTCGCACACTCAATGGATTGGCTGTCCTTAGCTGTAGACGTTCTGAATAAGGCGTTTCTCGATCGGGGAAAGAAAGCACCTTCTTTTCTGGACAGCTACACGGAGGTACCAAGCCAGCCCTTTCCCCTGTGCAGAGTAGCAGGCCAGAGCGCACAAGCTCAGGTCGACCTCTCTGATTCCTAATTAATTATCTCTCTCTCTAAAGGCAGGAGTGGCTGCCTTTGCATTTTTTTTTTCTTTTTTCCGAGGCACACCCGTACTTACGACAATCCAGACATGGCGGCGCCCTGTTGTCGTTTGAAAAGCCTTCAGAATGCAATAGCATAGAAAGTTGGGCTAGTTGGTACGTCAACGTACCCTCTTTACGCGCTCAACTAGAATGCACATCTTTTAGATTTAGCGCAAATAAACGCGAAGACACAGAGCGTTTTCTTGCGCTGAACCTAGAGACATGCAGGACCACAACTGGTCCACCGACCGGTTTCGTTGTAGAATGCACCTGGACTTCGCGAGGCATTACCATGCCGAACCCGACCTGGATGGAACTCCATGCAATATAATGCTGTGCATCCCAACGCGCTGCATTCGCGCGGCATGCAAGCGCCGCGGCTTCGGTCGGCGCGTATGCGATAGTCGTCCCTGTCCTTGACAGGACTTCGGCGCAGCCCTGCGGCGAGGCCGTCGCTGAAGCAGCGGCAGCCATCGCCGCCACAAAATAAAAAAACGAAGAACAAAATTAAAAGTTACAGGAGAAAAGGCCGCCGCGCCTATCCTCTCCGCACACGGAATCTGCCGTCCAACTCGCTCTCGCCTGAGCGAGCTAGCCAGTGCGTTCCGTTCCCCATATAATAATAATACCAAGGCGACGGCACCCGCCCGCGGGGCAACCTCCGGCATGACGCAACGCCAACGGCGCTACTAAAACTGGACCGGCCGCAAATCGGTTCGCTTATATATAGGTGCAACGAAGGCGCGCGCACGCTCACTATAACGGTGCTCCCAACGCTGTATAAACATGGAAACGAGAGTAGGCGTAAGCTCTTATCTCCCATTTCTGGCCACGCGGAGCGTATCGCTTTTTTTTTTTATCTCGGTCGCTTTTAATAATTCCTTAATGTCTCCAGGTGCTCCTTTTTCTCCGCGAGCGTAGGTCTGTATGTCGACAACACTTGCGCCGCGCCGCGTCGCTCCCTGTTTTCTTCTTCTTCTTCATTTTTTTAACGGCGGTGAGCCTACAAAGAGCCTTTAGCATATTATACCGTTATGCTCAGCGCTGCAGTTTATTTGCTGTATATATATATATGCTCCATGCATGCAGCCCGAGCTAACTGCTCGCACACGCCTCGGCATAACAAATGCGCGCTGCGGCAGCGCATACAGGGACTGGCGTTTGCGGTGAGCTTGGTGTATACTCGTGTATTATACGATCGAGCAATGCAAATACGCGTCGCTGGTGCACCTGATTTTTCGGACGCCGACGCCAACCTCCATAAGCGCCTGTGAATGACTTACTTCGCTACCCTTTAGAGTGTGCGTATCTGGTACCTATACAGAGATTATTATAATCCGTTCTGTTGTGACTCCCCGCCTTTAGCATCTCATTTATCTTTCCTCCCCTTCCTACTACTACTCTCTCTCTCTTTCTGTGCACTGTCTGTGATTGCGTGCGTACGTGTGCGTGCGTGGCGATGCTGAGCCTGTTTTGTTATGCGAGGGAGAAATATAATGTTCTCGCGTTTAGGAAGCGTATTTCAATTTGTTGCTATAACGTTTAAAGAGTACTGTAAAGCGTATGTATACATTTTATCGCTAGTTGTAATTTGCGTGGTTTTGCAACGCGAGGCGCGACAATTTGCATACCCAGGGCCCATTCGCTTTAAGAAACGCGATGATGAATGGTCCTTATAACGGTCCAAAGAAACATATGCCGCGCGCTCTGAAAGGCACCATGCAGGAGGAAAATACCGGGGGGGTGGGGGGTGGGGGGAGTTGTTGACTATGCAGATTTCTTCATGCGCACGATTAGCGAGCGAAATATGTTTTTGTTTATTTGTTTGTCGTGAATGGAAACCGCTAACTCACGTTCTCCACATACGGGACAATACTCAAAGAGCCAAAGCTGTGCGCTACAAGTGCAACTGCTCGGCATTGTTTAATAGAAAGAGCAGAGAGGAGTGGTTAATGAAATACACGCAACTTTCCCAGTTCAACTATCTACCGCGGTGATGCGGGGAAAGGGTGCTAGAAAGAAGTGGGAAAGAGAAAAGAGGAATAAATTTAGGAAGTCCTATACACATTTTCGTTGACGGAGTCCGGTGGATCGCAACAAGCACAATAACGCTTCAACCGTCTTCTGACTGAGAGAGATAACAATCTTTAACGAAATTTCCGGAGATGTTAGCCTGGTTTATCGCCTGCCTTGCTACTCCAGGTGTTGGGCTGTGACTATGACATGTACAAATACGCGCACACACACACACACACACACACACACACACACACACACACACACACACACACACACCACACACACACACACAATATATATATATATATATATATATATATATATATATATATATATATATATATATATATATATATACAACAGAGTCATTCATAAAGTTTCGATAAGTCCACTGGTTCTCAAAAACACCAATAGCGCCTTCTTTGTGCTTTGTGTTGCGCATCGCACAAGCACTGTCTTGCCGCGGGCCGAGAAGGTGCCGCAGCCGACGGGCTCAAGCCGCGTTGCAAATGCAGGGCTGCCTTTAGAATCTGTCGTTCTCCATCGAAACGGGAACCATAGGCGTGCGCACAGAGGGGGCAGGGGGGGGGGCGCAGAATCTGATCCATACACTGACCCCCCTAGTCACCTAACAGAAGGGGGGCGCGCAAAATCTGCCTCGTACACTGACTTAGTAGGGGTGGGGGGGGGCGCTGCGATGAACCTTCGCCCCTCCTGATAGGGAACCCTGCGCCCGCCTATGAGGGGAACAGTCGCATAGGACGTGTTTTAAGTCTTCCCGAGCGTTACATGTGGTGCAAGTAGGCGTGTCCACCTGCCTGATCTCGTACTTGAAGTATTTCGTACAGGCAATGTCGAGAATCAGCCGGTGAATGCACGCTTCATCTTGCCTGGTTAGTCCTTGTGGCATATAAAAGCACACGGACAATATTGCAACGAACAGTATGGTGCGATGCAAGTAACCAGCACGTCTTCTGATTGGATACTCAGTCACGACTACATTGTACGATCATCCTTTACGACAGAGCTCGGTCGTTCAACGCGTTATGCAACAGCAGTGGGTGAGCGTATCCGCAAACAAGGCCGCGCTCTCGGGTTCAGAAAATCATTTATAGCTTGTGCTGTTTCGCGACAGCGGTCACGGCCTTGACGTATAACCAAAAGTGTTGAGTGCTCTCAGGTGTTCGCATCTTGCGTCAAAAGACGTGAAAATTTTGACGGTCTGCTGAATTAACAAAATCCGCATATAATAAGTGCGCATCAACGATGTTGTGAACGGGTCTGCAATACTTAGAGAGATAAACATTTTAATGAAGCTGGAGATGTTTGCCTGGCTGTTCGCCTGACATGCTACTCCAGGTGCTGGGTGACGATTATGATATATACAGTGATAACCACATAACACATACAGTCACACAAGTTTACAAAGTTTGGTTCAGGCTCGTGGCCCGCAAGAAATTCAACAGCGCTTTCGTGACACGTAGCGCACAGGTGCTGCTTTGCCATGGGCCCAGAACATGTCGCAACTCTAAGCACGATCCCCGTTGAAGATGCAAGGCTGCCTTCAGAGACTGTCTCTCTGATGCGTATCGCTTGCATTCACAAAGAACATGATGTAAATCTTCTTGGACGTTGCATTGGACGCACATTGGTGAGTCCGACAGCTTAATCTTGCTCCTGCAATACTGTATGCGCGTAACAAATAAGGTTAATCCGTTGAAGCATGTCATAGGTAACATTTGGCCAAAAAGCGTTCACACCAAAGCCTCCGGAAAAGGACAGTTCCCCACTGGACCGCGAAGGTGAATGCAAGCAAGGCGTCTTCAAATGTTTGCTAACCTAACCTAACCTAACCTAATTTGACCTGACCTGACCTGACCTAACCTAACTATCCTATCCTATCCTATCCTATCCTATCCTATCCTATCCTATCCTAAATCGTGAATCGCCTCCTGCAGAAAGTTCGTGCGCATACAAACGGACTCTTTGGTGAGTGATAGAGGACGTACGCTGTAAGCATCCGCGTATGTGTGAACGAGTATATAGGAGAGAACGTTAGCATTGCAACCGTAAGCGAGGTGTTTGGCACCCATGTGCGTGTGCTGAGAATATGTAACGGCATTAAAAACAGCATCTGGTTAAGCAGCGCCACGTGCTGAACGATGATCGCCGTGTTTGAGACGTTGAAGTTTAGTATAATTGTGACTTGATAATTGGGCGATAGTGTAAAGTGCAGAGGAGATTGCCATTTATTTTTCGAGGTAACAGAACCGAGTGCAAACGTAACGGTGTTGAAGTTAGGCGAGGATGTCAGATTATGCGGTGAAACTTTAAGATTTGAAGAGAGAGAGAGAAGGGGAAGAGCCGGAGATGCCAGCCCTGCTGTATACAGACAGGCCTTGCTATACTTTAAGTTGTGTGCTGACGACATGTATAGGAAGATAACGCATAATAATAGAATTGAGATAAAGACATACGAGGAATTCAAGCAAGCGAATCGAGTCGATATGTATAACAGAAGGTCACGATAAAGATTACGAGGCTTGACTGGCGTGAGTACCAACAACTGATCGGAAACAAGGGTGATTGGGTCCAGCTAGTCCAGGCGTTGGGAAAGGGCGAACACAGGCGCCGTCTTCGTCCCCTCTCTCTCTCTCTCCGCGTCCTTGTGGGCCTTTCGCGTTGTTCACTTACTGCGACGGATCACCGACCAACTCAATCATCCACCCTGCTATAATTGCGGGGTGTCGCTGACGTGGTGGGTGGAATGAATAGTACTTAAGGCGCGTAGTAGACCAACACCCCCGAGAAAAGCCTCCTTTGGAGTTGGTGCAGTCGCTCGAAGGAGTAGGCTAAGACCCTTCCACCACCCCGATTCAACGCTTGACGGTCGTCTCGTCCGCGATATCCGCTCGCCAATCGGGTCCCCCGTCCGCGATCTCCTCTAACCGCTCCCCATCTTTCCTATCATCCTTTTAATCCCTGCTTATCCCATCCCCTATGAACCACTGCTGAGGTGTCCTACTTTGCTAGAGACAGTTGTGGGGTTCACTTTTCTCTTCACTTCCTGTTAATTTATTATAAAAATCATCCCCCCCCCCCTCCCCCGAGTTGGTGTTGAGCAGGCCGTGTTGTTGAAAAGAAAGCCGGCTAGAGTGCAAGACGCCCGAAGGCTTTGAAACGTCGAATGCGATTTGATGCGACTATACGGAGCAATCGCGAAAGACCTCCGAATAAAGGGTTAAATCAGGGTACGTGCAGTTACCTGCCGTTGTTGCGCATTACCTGCCAACTATTTGCGGTTCTGTGGAAAAGGCATGGTACTAGAATGTTAAGCCGGGGAAGTTCGTTAGGTTGAATAATAGGGAACCATCTGCACAGAGTTGAAGAACAAGAAAATATCTATATCTATATCGTCTGTCCGACTCTTTATTGTCCATCTTTTTATATATTTTTGTGAACAGACAGCAGGCAGTCATTCAATATGCCAGAAAATTAGCCTTAATGTGAGAATATATATTTGCAGTCATACGCTCGCTAAATATTTATCGCGGCCCAGTTGAATCCTCGAGCCAAAAGAAAGGAAAACTGGGATCCCGACATCGCGGGTTCGACTGCCGGCCGCAGCAGTTGCATTTCAAAAACGCTCGAATGCTGCTGATTAAGGTATCGACGGCTAGTCGAGTATTCTACCACAGAGCCAGCCCAAAGCTTGAAACTACCTAAGAAAAAGACCTTATACAGGCTTCATGTCAGTCGAGGAATCACGTTAACAAATGTAATGTTACGTGGCAGAAGCGTAGAATCACACCAAGCGCCACGCCATGCGGATTTCGTAAAGACTGTGTGGTTTAGAGCTTCCAACGCATTACAAAGAGCTCAGCCATAATTCTTGACCATCATATGCCGCAGCATCAACAAAGTGCGCAGCTGCTTATGTGAGCGTAATGCCTTGCAGACACGTAGTGGGCACCTTTCCCACTTCGCAAAATGATGATGATTTATGGCGTAGTGGGTACTTCGCAACTGCGCTTGCGGTACAGTCGCCCTAAGAAAGTGCTCCAGCTTACACCCTGTAACTGCGTTGCGTGTTCCGAGGCTAAGCTTGACGTTTTTCGAGGAGGAAAAGTTATCGGCGCCAAAAAAATATAATCCAGTTCGACGTCATTAACACCGTGAATTCGGGCGAGCCCGCTTTTTTTATTTTTCCTCG
This sequence comes from Rhipicephalus sanguineus, assembly GCF_013339695.2. Taxonomy (NCBI): domain Eukaryota; kingdom Metazoa; phylum Arthropoda; class Arachnida; order Ixodida; family Ixodidae; genus Rhipicephalus; species Rhipicephalus sanguineus. Next base: position 69,511,499 of record NC_051179.1, on the reverse strand, counting down.
TTCCGCTACAATTAATGATGTGAAGAGCAACGCTATAGCGACGACGCTATAGTGTGCACCTCGCGTATACGTCACGCAGGGGGATACAAAGGGCGTGTACTCCCGGGCTCAGCTTGCATGGTCAGCACGTCAGCAAGCGCGTACGGCGATCACGCAAAGGCAACGCCCGTGTTTCGATCGTTTACAACGCATTATACACAAGGAACGTGCGCGACCCAGTGTGTCGGGAGTCAAATGACGAAGTGTAAGCGAGCGCTGGCCATTACTGTAGCGCGAGTAATTTTTTTCCCTAGCTTCGTTGCACTGCACACAACTGTGCTTGTTTTTACTTCGTTTCGTCGGCCTTATGCTGTGTATTCGATCAAAAAACAGAGCTGCACACACCGCAGCCGCGAATAGGCGGTGCCAGGTTCGGTTTTGCGCCTAATGAACTGCACTCGGCGACGCATAGCCACATGACGGCATACGGCATACAAGTGTAACCATACGCCGACGCCAAATAGCCGCGCATGCAGTCGGGCTGTGTTTTTTTCGTTTTTTTTTTCCCCAAACACGCATAGTCAGGCCGTAAATGCATGCCTACGCGTTCCTCGTGAAGTCATCAGCGCTGCAAAAGCGATCCGCTGGAGTATAACACATAATATACAGCGTTGGCGGGCGTAAACAGGCGTCTGAGCAGTAAAAGAGGAAAAATAAAATGTCCAATGGATGCGTTAATGGCAGCCGACGATGAGGTGACATTGCCGCATTCCTCGATTAGGCGCCGGAGACGAAAACATTGGCCACTCTGTCGCGTGGCTATGCAGTAAGTAAAGAAAGAAAGAAAGTGTCGAGCAGGTTTCAAGAAACTTTCAAGATCTACCGATAATAATAATAATAATAATAATAATAATAATAATAATAATAATAATAATAATAATAATAATAATAATAATAATAATAATAATAATAATAATAATATAATAATAATAATAATAATAATAATAATAATAATAATAATAATATAATAATAATAAAAGTTTATCGCGCAAGCTTACAAGGAGACAGCCTCGTTATTATTATTATTATTATTATTATTATTATTATTATTATTATTATTATTATTATTATTATTATTATCTCATCGGACTTTTTTCCCCCGACTTACACCACCTTCCGCCGTGACCGAGATTTCAGTGAAACCAAACAGAAAGGCGGTGGCGTGCTGATTGCCATTGACAATTCACTGAAATCCGTTAGACGGAAAGACCTAGAAACTATCGAAGAATCGATCTGGCTAGAAATCAACCTTGAGCGCCGTGAAAAATTGTTGATTGGATGCTTCTATTTACCGCCCAGCATTTCCCCTGCCTCGTTTCACGATGTCATGTCTTCTATTGAACTTGTGATATCTTCTCATAGTGGGCACAGAATTATTGTTCTTGGGATTTCAATGCACCTGGAATTGACTGGAGCACGCTTACCTTTTCTCATTACAATCATTTCACAGAGAAAAAGTGCAGCCTGCTCTTGGACTTTCTGGCGTTTAATTCCCTAGTGCAACATAATTCAGTCGTCAATTCCAGTGGCAACGTCTTAGACCTGTGTGTGTCAAACGATCAACCCCTTGAAGTTTCCCGCTCCAACATCTCTCTTGTACGTCCGGACAAATTCCACCCACCACTTAACGTAAGATTATCTGCATCAGCCGAAACAACGAGCTACAGCAGTTACGTAAACAAATCTCCAAGATTTGCGTTCAAGCGAGGTGATTACACGGGCCTCTATCATCACTTGTCCACCGTTGAGTGGTCACAGGTTACTGACAAACCTAATGTTGATGACCAGGTTGATCGGTTTACGGAGCTTGTACTGAGCAGCATGCTTAATTTTATTCCCCAGTATACACCTAAACAACGTAAATATCCCCACTGGTTCTCATCTGAACTTATCAGTGCACTGAAGCATAAAGATCACGCACACAGGAAATCTAAATGTTCTCCATCCAGCGAGTGGAAGGAAGAGTTCAGCTTTTTTCGAACTCTCTCTAAACGCCTATATAAACGGGATCATAGTTCGTACATTCAATTCTTAGAAAAAAGCGCCTCTGACAGGCCGGCTGAGTTTTGGAAGTATGTGCGTAAACGGTCTAGCAAAAGCGGAGAGTCCTTCAGACTACTAGACTCAAATGGGGTCGAAGTGCATGCCGTCGCTGACTGTTTTGCCACACATTTCTCATCCGTTTATAAGGCCTCAGACTCCAGCACTGATATCAGACAACAGCCCAAGGCAGTTAGCTCATCCAGTGCTTTGTCGCTGGATGAAAATCTTATCAGCGAATGCATTAAGCGCTTAAAACCATCCTTATCATGTGGGCCAGATGGCATCCCTTCCGCCATACTAAAAGCTTATGGTAGTATATTTGTCCCAGTACTGACTACGATATTTAATAACTGCTTGGACACTTCCACATTTCCTAGCATGTGGAAAACTGCTCGTGTTTTCCCAGTATTTAAGTCGGGCTCTAAGACAGATGTTTCTAATTATCGCCCGATTTCTCTGCTATGTGCCACATCAAAGATCTTCGAACTGGCTCTTCACAAAATATTGTCTTTTAGTGTGAAAAACTCACTGATTCCAAATCAACATGGTTTTCTTGCTGGCCGCTCAACTACCACAAATCTTGCTAGTTTCATGACGCAGATCTCCACACCTATTTCTCAGAGAGGACAGGTTGACGTAATCTACTGTGACCTGAGCAAGGCTTTTGACGTAGTCAGCCACACACTGATTATGGTTAAACTTGCGAACTTTGACGTTGACTTGTCGATTGTGAATCTCTTGCACAGCTATCTGCTCAATAGATCTTGTTATGTTGCCGTAAATGGCCAAACCTCTTCTTTGTATAAAGTGACTAGTGGGGTCCCTCAAGGGTCGGTATTAGGCCCACTCCTATTTTTAATTTACGTTAATGATGTTTCTTTTGCCATTCGTAATTCTTCTTTCCTCTTGTATGCCGATGACATCAAGATATTTAAGGAAATTCATTCAGTTAACGACTGTCGCTTGTTGCAGTCAGATTTGTGTTCTTTTTCCGAATGGTGCAACGGCAATAACCTTTCTCTAAATAACGCAAAGACAAAATTCATGTCTATCACTCGCAAAACATCTAGCGTGTCATTTCAATACTTTGTCAATTCTGTGCCGTTATGCAAGGTTTATGAAATCAGTGATCTTGGTGTTGTTGTTGACAGCGCGTTAAACTTTTCTTCTCACGTTAAGCGTGCTGCTATGCGGGGCCTTCGTTCTCTCGGATGTGTTTGTAGAATATCTCGAGAATTCAGGTCTCCCATGGCCCTACACAAATTGTACACGGCAATATGTCTTCCGCAACTTGAGTACGCGTCCGTGATATGGAATGGCATTGCTCAATCCAGCGGTAACACCATTGAACGAGTCCAGAAAAAATTCCTCAGCATATATAACCATCGCTTTGCTAAAAATGACTCTGGATCTCGTTCAAATACTGCTGAGTCATTATCACTGCCATCACTTCACTGCCGACGAAATCGTTCTGATCTCTTATTTCTCTACAAGCTAGTCCACGGTTTCATATCCTGCCCTGTACTTCTCAATTGTGTTAATTTTCGAATACCGCGTAAGTTAACCAGAGAGAACAGACCGTTTCATGTACCCGCCTGCTTCTTCCAACACTCTACCGTTCACAGAATACAAAGTCTTTATAATATTAATTTTCTTGATCTTGACGTTTTCATAGTCCACAATCACTGTTTTTATCCGAGCTTTGCACTGTTTTGACATAGTATGGCACAGTGTACAAAGTCTTCCCTTCTCCGTCTTTCCGCATAGTTGTATATGTGCAATCTAATTTTTTATTCCCCTTCAATATTTCTCATATTGTCTTATTTTACTCCTCCCCTTTAGTGTTCATTTCTCTTTGTCTACGTGTTTTTGCTCTTTTTATTTCTGAAGACTGTCTGTATTGTATTGTTTATTTTTATTGATTTTATTTTTGCGTGCGCCTGCACAAAGACCTCACGGTTGTTCCTGGGCACGTTAAATAAATGATTGATTGATTATTATTATTATTATTATTATTATTATTATTATTATTATTATTATTAGTAGTAGTAGTAGTAGTAGTAGTAGTAGTAGTAGTAGTAGTAGTAGTAGTAGCAGTAGTAAGTAGACTACGTGAGAAAACAAACGTTGACGTATAATACATAAAGGTGTGAGCTCGGATGATGGGACATGCAGACAGAGTGCGGAAACCACGCAATCAAGACACGGACAGGATTTTATTGCTTCAAAAGCTTCAACGTAAATAAAAATATTTACACGAACTAAAACGAAATAGATCAGAAGGTTTCGCCAGGTTAACTATATCGGTGCTACCTTTCACTTTGCATTGACAGGTGCATGACACTATACGAAGCGACAGTCTGCGTCGATAGTGACCGAATGTGATGATTTGTCTGTAACCTTTATTTACCCCTCCCCTGTTCACCAGTGCAGGGTAGCATACTATGTCTCGTCCTTTCTCTCTTTACTGCTTAGCGACCCACCGCACTGGTCTAGTGATTATGGCGCTTGACTGCTGAACCGAAGGTCATGGGATCGAATCCCGGCCGCGGTGGCCGCATTTCGATGGAGGCGAAATGCTAGGCGCCCGTGTTCTTAAATTTAGGTGCACTTTAAAGAACTCCGTGTGCTCGAAATTTCCGGAGCCCTCCACTACGGCGTCTCTCATAATCATATCGTGGTTTTGGGACGTAAAACCCCAACAATCATATTATTACTGCTTAGCGAAGCCGATAGGGTGCTGATGTTTTTCGTTCCGAGCGCTTAAAATGAGGAACACGGCGCTGTCACCTCGTCGTCGATTTCATGTCTTTCCCCTCTCCTATGTTTTCTATCTACTGGGCAAGGGTATTAAAATGAAAGGGTTGAGTAAGTGGTTAAGACGTGTCACGCACACGTACACCAGCAGTTGCTAGCAATTTCCATGAATAAATGTTACTTTTTCCAATAAACTTTCAGTTGATAGACAGCGCTAGTCCTGTGTTCTTCCTCTTCGTTTTGTCAGCGCTTACAATTCCGCGCTGTTCTTGACACACACACGTTTGCTTTCTGACACACACACAACAAGACACACACACACATGTTTGCTTTCACCTTGCTTGTGACATCGCGTTCGCTAATGGTAACGCGAAAGGACCACGTTCGGGACGGCACGAGCACAGGCGGCAGCGCCCACTTTACGAGTGCATGCAGTTCGAGCGCAATCCCATAGAAGCACGCGGATCTTTTACTTCACTATCAGGCTGATTTCGTTGATGCCGGCGAACAAAAGCAATAAAACCGCCGCTCGCTAAAGCGAACGCACTTGCGCCGCGAAGACGCCCTTTTCCATCCGGGGCAAGGTCCACCGTCACCGTTTCTCCGAGTGAGCAAAGCCGAAACGCTCACTCAAAAGAAACACCGACTCGCCCGCAAGCGCGGCTCGACACCCTTCGCTATCTAAGTATACAGTGGTTACCCAAATGCGCCGCTCCGCGTTATACGGAGACCAGAGCTCGTAACCGACTCGATTAGCCACTGTTGAATGCATTCGTATGTACACACCACAGCGGGATAATATATCTAATCACACGCCCCGGTCGCGACTCCGCGTATATATACCGACCCTCCGCGAACTCAATATTCCTGCGTATTAGACTGGCCCACGCTTTTGCGGAGGCAACAGTCACGCGCGTGTATAGTTTCTGCCATGGTTTTACCGCCTCGCGTATGCGTCGATCGTCGCGTTCTCCGCGACGCATTTTAGCATTCTCCCGGCGCACAAGCATGCAAGCGCGAGTGTATACGTATCATCATGGCACCACCACCGCCCGTATACCTCGCAGCTGCGACGCGTTGCGCTCGTTGTCTATCGGGAGCGCGGTGCGGCGGCGGCGGCCGGAAAGACGGAACACCCGTCCCGCATTGAGAGCAGGGTCGCGACGCAGTCGTGGTAACTTAGATAGAGGACGTACGACAAAAAAAAAAAAAAAATTATTCAGGAAAGACGTTTCTAGGCAAAGTTGCAGCTTCACGTTCACGTACTGTATATCTTGCGTGCGAGAAACGTGCGCTCTGATCTGAGTGCTGCAAAGACTGCGGTATCGCGTGCACGCTTGCTGAAGGTTTCGGGTGAACGCGAGTGGGTGTATTGTAATTTGCTCGTGACAAATGACGGATAGTCTGTTTCCGATGGCGACTAAAAACGTGTACGTATGTACAAAACGTGTACAGGTTCGGCATATCGTGGTGTGACCAGTTTCCGAGGAGACAATTGTTGCGTATATCTTGCGTGTTCGACCCGTTACGAAAGAACCTCGCGGAGTGGAAAACGAAATGAAAATCAGGTACACGGTATCTAAGTGGTGCTTTCATCTTCTTTTTTTTTAACTTTGTCGGTGCTCTTTGTCATTGCGACAACTCGTTAACATTCGCACGTGGTCGTAACGATAGGAACTTTCCACCTTCTTCTAATCTCCCTAATCCGAAATTAACCACTCTGTCGCCACAAGTGGCGGTCATTAATCAATTCTGATAAGAAAGGTTTTATCGTTAGCTACGTTGGTCCTGCGTGGCAATACCTTGTAATAGGTTTGGCTGCGCATGCGCGATTCCGTGCTCTCGCGCACGAATTTCCAATAAACACCGGGTGTTATAATAATTTGTGGCGTTTACGCGCCTAATCCACGATATGATTATGAGGCTCGTCGTATGTGCAGGGCTCCGGAAATTTCGACCATCCGCTCTTATTTAACGAGCACTGACATCGCACAGTAAACGGGCCTCTATCATTCCACCTCCGTCGAAATGCGACCGCCGCGGCCGGGATCGAACCCGCGACCTTCGGGTGAGCAGCTGAGCACCGTAACCGCTGTACCACCGCAGCGGAGAAAAACAGCCGTAGGTTGACCGTATGTCCTGTCAATTCCATTCCGTTCCTGCCGCCTTTTCACTCACACATTTACAATATATGTTGCACCAACCGGCCCAGAAGACCACTATCATGTTCTTCTTAAAAGATTTCTTAATGAACTGTTCTAGACGAGTGCTTACGATTACCAGCCATGTGCGGTTACCTACGAAGTGACGTGCTAGCCCGTGTACTGTGTATAAAACTTGGGCAGAAATGAGTGATCATAAACGTTCTAGTGCAAAGTGAACTCTTGCCAGTGAACTGTTCACTGCCATGTTATCTCTTTGTTTCAATTTGATATTTGATTTCTTTACTTTCTTTTTCTTCGGGCCACCATTGCTTTTATGGTTGTTGTTGTAGAACATAGAGAACTGGCGTAGCCAGCGTACTATGTGTCTCAACCTCTCCAATGCAGTCATGTTAGAACACAACGGAATATCAGTTGCAATTTTTGGTGCGGCTTTTGTTTATTTAGCCCATTCCTGTATTTATTGCGTAAAAATTTAGCTCAGTGTTCTTCTACATTTCTGATATATTCTTCTGTACTGCGCTGTTGTCTTCTAGAAATGCTTGTTTTGATTACCTTAAGTGCACGTCGTACAGGAAGCTTTGCGCGCCCCATTGCGAACACTGTTCATCGATTCGAGCACGCTGGCGCCATGTGCTTGTCACTATATGTGTGGGCGCGTGCATTTATTTCTCCATTTCCTGACGTAGTTTCGATTCTGCTCATTTGAAGATCAAATGCCGCGAAAAGGCTGGCGACGGCACTTGCCAACATTTCAAGTACTGGTCGGCTCACTCACTCACTCACTCACTCACTCACTCACTCACTCACTCACTCACTCACTCACTCACTCACTCACTCACTCACTCACTCACTCACTCACTCACTCACTCAATCAATCAATCAATCAATCAATCATCAATCAATCAATCAATCAATCAATCAATGCAAGACGATCTATAGTTGAGAGACACAGGTTTGTTTTCACGAGTGTTCCTGCATTCTTCTTTATCTAAGTGCGGTCGCTGCTGTCGGGAGTCGAACCAGAGACATCGCGCTCGGCAGCCGAAACGATCATCGTGATGGGTACTCCGCAAATAATTGCACAAAGACAGGAGCAAAAATTGAAGGACCCTTAAGCTTCGCCTTTAAGAGTTGAACGCGATAGCGAAATCCGGCCCCTAGTGCGCACTTCAACCACTAAGTGCATACTTATTAATCTGTTTGTTACACACACACGCACACAGATACACATGTGTGCGCGCGCGCAAATGGTAGAGGTTTTCGATCTAAAACAAGAATCGCATGGCCTCCAAGATGCACGCCGCGCGCTTGCCATCTCGGAGGCCATAAAGAGTCGAGACATTTCTCACAATGCCTCACAGATGGCAGCACATTATCTAGTTTTTGCTGTTTGCTTGATCAACGCCTCCTCTAGAAACTTAGAAAGTTAGAAAGCCAGCGTTCGCTTGATATGTTTTCCGCTAGATGGACATAGTTGTCCATTTTTAGAGCTGTTTGAAAGTTCGTGTGTGTTTTTAGCGGCGATGGCTGCACTATCCCGGCCTTTTTCGACGTAGTTTGATGGTCTCGCCAATGCGCCTACAAATCGCCGAGTGGGCTCGTTTTTGTCGTGACACCTGCCGAACAAAATGCGTTGACTCCTTCACTACATGACACTACATGACAGCATCTGCAAGTAATATCGTGGCTTTGTGGTAGGACACCTGCTTGCCACGCGAACGGCCCGGGTTCGATCCTCAATGGGACCGAAGATTTTATTCTTTATTTTATTTGCTTCTTTCTCGATTTTTCGCTCACGGACGATTTTTCGCTCACAACCAACGGTGCCGACACCGACACCGGAATTTTAACGCTATTGCGTTAAAATAAGTCCTGTCGGTATCTGTATACACTATAGTCGGATACAACTTTAGAAGGCAGCGGCATTTCCTCCTCAAAGGCGGATGAACACAAGCCTGCACCAATGGACGCGCACTGGACTGACGTCATGAGCGGGACGGCCGGGGTAGAGTGTAGCCGGGGGAGTCCGCCTTCGGAAACATCGGCGCGTGCATGAGCGGGACTATTTCTTTAGTCGCGGAGGCGATCGGCTGCCGCGCTTCGGTCGTCTGGGTGGGGCCTCTCCTGCCTTCTTAATTTGTATCCGACAATAATCCATCGAACTTTTTTCAGCGTATTGCAAACTATGCGGCAGGGCTAAAGCATCTCTTAGAAACATTCTTTGGGAATTAGCAGTCTCCCCAGACGAAGCTGTGGTGCTGTGGACGACGGCGTTGCAAAGCTCAAAGCTCCAAGATCAACTATGAGCCATCCAGCAAGTCCTTGAGGCGGTGAGGAGACAGGTTCTCCGGACCTCCTCGGGGGCGGCCCTAGCCCAGACCACGAATCTGCCGGAGTTTTCATTAAAGTTGTTACCACCACGACCACAATTCACTTTCCTCCTTCGCAGCCTCCTGCGAAGTTCAATGTCGTGCCAAAGGACAAGCTTGGCATTTAGTATTCTTCTATACCTACAGGCTATTTCCGTAGGCTCATTTTTAATTCCTCGACGACTAGCTCATCCGGCTGTCCCCTCCCTAGATATCGCGACGTTTTACGAGCTGCAGCCTTCATAAGCCGGGAGAGGCGCATTCCAATACGTTCCTTCCTCAGTGCTCTAATTCTACTCGCATTACACCAAGTTTCCTCGCTGAGCCAGGCGTGCCGTGCGTGACTAAATAATGGAAAACCTACAGCTCGAAATTAAACAAATGTTTTATTATGCAGGTAGCATGTGAGCCGAGCCATGTGAGGACAGGGCTTGCATTCATTATACTCGTACAGCTGCGATGGTGCTCTAGTACAGAGTATAAAGCATGCATATTACTTGTGATTGAGTTGCACAAGAACGCTGCAGTGGACCTCGCCGCAACTATCTTACCACTTAGGCGAAAGCTAACGGAAGTGTTTCAAAATATCACCCGTTACAGATTCGTCGTCTTGGTGAGATAACCGCTAAGTACCTGTATATAAGAAATTAAAAACAACGGGGGAAGCGCTTCGAGTGGATTAGCGAGATTCTGAGTGTCCCTATCGACTATCTAGCGAAACCACAGCCAAGGGAACCACAGCCAAGGGCTTGCCAAAATCAGCGGGGAAAGAAGACCCTGTTGAACTTTACGCTAGTCTGACTCTGTGAAAAGATATGAGAGGTGTAGCATTAGTGGGAGGTCACGGGATACTGCCTCATTTTGGCAGGGTCCTCGTGGCCACCAGTGACATACCACTGCATGCTCTCATCGTTTCTTTATTTACTCGGTGGAGCGGGAAGCAGGCCAATGAGTTGTGCACACGCATACCGCAAGGGGATCGAAAACATGTCTTGAAGACAGAGCCATGCCATTAAACCATTCTTATGGGCGTGGCATCACGCCAGAATTCTGCAAAATACACCGACACGAAATCGAGAGTGTGTATGCGAGCAATGACAGAATTATGAAATTATCGGCCTCAGCGCTCTGCGGTCATTGGAATGCCGCGAGAACGCCTCTTGTATATGCAGTCTGGCGGTCGTTTTGCAACACAGTCCGCATACTTTCGACGAAGAGGGCACGCACAGGCGATGCGTGCATAACTGCGTGCGCCGTCACGTCCATCTTGGTGAAATAACATCGCTGTAAGGGAGCATATGCAGAAAAACCTTTACCGTCTGCGGAATTCACTACGTACTTTCTCTCTCTCCCTCTTTCTCTCTCAGAGCTCGCCTAGACTGCTCCGTAATGTCGAATATTTAACTCATGGCCGCCATGGCAGCACTCCCACGAAAGTACCTCTGTGTAGATGTTTGGGTTTTAGTAAGTGAGCTCTAACTAATCGTATAATTAATCCACTACGATGTCCCTCACATCCGCAATGCCGCTTCACGGTCTTAAATCTGAAATCAATCGATCTATCAATCAGTTAATCATAGTGTACAACGTAAGTCGGCAAACTCAATCATCAGTCGACTCATTCAGACTCAGATCGAGCTGTGAGTTGAGTCTGAGTGAATCTGGGTGAGCAATATTTTGGTGAGTTTGAGTCCGAGCGAGTCCGGTTCGGAAATTTTTCACTGAGTCTGAGTCCGAGTGAGTCCGGTTGAGGGAAACTTTGATGTGTCTGAGTCCGAGTGAGCCCTAAACACAAAATATATTTCTTGAGTGAGTCTGAGTGAGCTCCAGTTTTTTTGCCGACCTATGTGTACAATAAGAAGGACCACTCGAGCAGCGACCTGGCCTCCGCCAGAAGGTCTTGAACGTCTGTGCGGCGTGTTTACGCGTACAGCGTAAGGCAAGTCAAGTTATAGCACTGACTAAATGTATTGAGTTAGCGCTAAAATTTATTGTTGGCCATTCACTGTATCAGCTAGCACATATAGACACGAAATGAACGGGTTCCAGCTGTGAATGCGAAACGTGCATCCGGCTGCAAGCTGCTGCAAGAACTGCCCGCTGTGCCGAGTCAAGCATGTATGCTTGACAGTGCCTCGCTTGAGCAACGCACTGTCCTCTTGTCTGGATGTTTGCCTCCTAATCCTGGCAGCCATGATTAAGGACAGATAAAAGCAATTGACAGTATTCTGTTTAACAGCTTGTTAACACTACGTAATCATACATAGAAACTGCCGCTCGTGGTCAATATGGTTCCTTAGAGACAATGCGCGCGATACATGTTCCGTGTATGTATTATGCACCGTACTTTCGCGCTAAGCGAGCGCCTGTTTGCGCTCTTCTTCATCGACGCGTAGCCACAACAGTCCTGCGTGCAAACTGAATAGCTTTTACACGGTTCCGAGGGATGATTACGCTATTCGTACGGGACACGGGAGCACACAACAGACCATGTCCCGTCACAACATGACGCCATCAATGACGCTGGTCACGCGGGTTTTTTGTACCATTTCATTTGTCTGCTGCATTTCGCTCAAGGGGCCGCTCAGAGAAACACATAAGGCTTTCGCCTTTAAAAAAAAAACAACGCTTTGTGGATTCTTGAACACCTTGAAAAACAGTGCGAACAAGAGAAGATTCAAAGGCGCACAGTAGCGCTGTTTATCGTGCTGCTTTCCAAGATGTTCAAGAATTATTACCAACTAGCCCAGTTGTCAATTCTTCTTTGTGGATTCCCCCTGAAGTAGCCAGAAATGTCTGTTTTGTCCCCAGTGTTCTATCCGATAGAGGCAAGGGAAAAAAGCCACGGATATTGAGTTGCGCGCCAATGAAATCCTCTCCCTTACCATATGTAACTAAAGTACTCTTCAAACGCGCAGAATATCGCTACGTCAACTTTACTACCATTTTGGACAATGTATTTTGACCGCAGATCTCCCGTTGTGACGCAACTTTACTGTGCAGACTCTGGTTAGGATTGGCTTTCACGGAACCTTACTTTTTTCGTATTGGAATGTCAGCGACCTCCACCTACGACTGCTGCAATTGTGAAAAGACGACAGAACGCGCATTCTGGTTTTGTAATCACTTCTCCGAACGCGACCACGGACACGTGTCTCGAAGGCACAGAAGGCAACGAAAGCGTTGTACTGACGTATACTTAAACGTTTACAAGTCTGTGCGACCACCTGTAGACTTGATGTGTTCCCCCAAGTGTACGCGTGATTCTGCCGATCTCTTTCTTCTTCTGTCTCTCTTTTCGCCCCTTATCCCTCTCCCCCAGTGCAGGGTAGCAAACCGGACGTCTAGTTAACCTCCCTGCCTTACCTCGCTTCTCTCCCTCCCCCTCTCTCTCACCGAACGCATGTTCTTCGCACTGAGTTAGACACAGAGCAGTTTTTCAGAACAAAGGATCCTCGGACCATGGGCCTATATATACGCTGCACAGGACAGCGATGCGACGCGCACATTGCTACTGTTTCAAAAATCGACCAGGCTTAGTGATCGATTGTAGGTGTGTAACGGACGGTCACGCATATTCCACCCCGATGGCAGCTTTATTCTCCAGATTTCTTATCATCCATTATTCCCTTATCACTGGAGTAGGGTAGCAGACCAGACGCTCGTCTGGTTAAGCCTCCGTGCATTTCCTTTCTTTGATCTTCCTCCCCCTTTTATACGAAATTAATGTTCAACGCATCATGTTCGCTTAGCTGTATAGTATAGCAAAAGGAATAGCCTTTACTTTTGTGCACGCTGGTAATTAACGAATTGTGCGTTTGGTTTGAGTTGTTGACTCACTTCTTAAAGTTAAGCAACGCGACACGTTCGGCTGCATGCGCTCGAAGTCGGAATGAAATGACCTGGTAATCACGGGGATTCAATGGAATATGCACAAAAGAAGGCACCACTACTTTCGCTGGATGAATCTGAACAGCATTTCAGATCAGTATTATGTAACTCTGACACGTCTATTCCCACTGGATCATAATTCACGACTGAAAGAGATACGCCGATTCGTTGAAATTCAAGGCTATAAGGACTCAATCAGGGACGAAACAGGTTGGCAAGTTATGTCCGCGCACTGTCGAGTATGAAACACAACAACCGTGCGACTTACCAGTGCTGAATCGGCGGCGCATAAGCAGGTTGATAGCCGTTTGAAATCCATCTAGACGTCCCTGCAATTGTGGTGGTTGTTGCTGTTGCTGATGACGTTGCTGCTGCGGCGTTGCCGCATTCGGCTGAGCGGCCAGGCCTGCCGCCGACACGCACGCGGCGTTGGCCATGGGCGCGATGCTCGAAGGCATCGCGGGAGAGACGACCTGGAGTAAAAACCACACTCACACGCACGTCCACGACGACCACAAACCGACGGGGGCAACGACACGCCGAAAACACCGGACGCACATCGGAACCACTCTCTCGGAAGAGACGCCCACCGCGGCAAGACTTACGGACCCTCTTTTGTTATTTTACTTCTTCCGAAGGCTTGTTTTGTCGCCGCCGTTCGCCTATCACACAGACTTGGGCTTTTTCTTTATTTGCGAGTCTCGCAGCTGCCTGCCTGACTAGCGCTGGCTCATTAGCGACGAGATCTCGCGCTATGCCGCCGCCGCCTCCGCTGTGTAGTTCCTGGAAGTCTCTCCGTTCACGCCGCCGCCGCCGGAACACTTTCACTCACGAGAAAGAACTACGTTGGGGGGGGGGGGGCTTGCTTCCTGTCCCGGCGTTTCTTTCTGCAGCCGTTTGCCGCTGGACCGATGAAGGCGCTTCAGGAGACACCAGAAATATCGTGCATCCGCTTTTTACGTGGTTACCTCGATTGCAGCCGACGGTCGGTCCGGTCGTGCGAGGTATAGAAAGCAGACGGAAAAACTTGGACTGTACTTTCGTAGTCCTAGTAAAATAAGAAAGCACTGCAACGCGCGGTGGCTTATTGTGGCTACGCGAAGCGACGCACTGTTTGTAGTTGATGAACGAAGCACACTTTCCACAGCTCGTGGGCGAAGGCAGGCGAACACGGGACCTCCGCGACCGGAGAATCACGCGACGTGCGGTACACAACACACAGGCACACAGGCACTACGCCACCGTCGTCGCCACAACCCTTTGGCTTCGTCATTCGCCGCTGCGCAGGCTTGGGCAACAAGGCTCGACATCCGGAAAACTTCGTCGTGGTCGGATAGCAGCGGCGCTTTGGCGATATACGGTTGCGTTGCAGACGCCGAAACGAACGGCTGCGCGACACTGCTACCACCGCCGCCGTCGATGGCCTAATCCCACGATACCGGGCGGGGAACAGGCTTTTCGCTATCGCTTCCAGAATCGCGCTCGACGCACGCTCGTCGTCGCGTACTTCTTCGTCGCTTCCCACCGTCGCACGCACACCGTCTCCGCCGACAAAGGGACACCCGCAATGCCACAAAACCCCTCGCACACTCGGCTACGAAAAACAAAAAAAAAGGCACACACAGACGCGCACGTGCACGCACGTCCCCGATGGATCTTCTCGCAGGAGAGTTCTCGAAGCGGCGCCGAACGGTTTTATCAGCGCCGTTTCTTTCGGGTTACGATTCGGTAGGCGTCGCTGACTCCGCACAGTGCATCTTCTTGCGTATGCCACACACACACAGATCAGCGTTGCCCTTGGAAGTAGACTGCACAACCCGGCGCGCCGTAGCTAGTTAACGTTCAAACAAGAGACAACGGTCCACAAAAACTATATCTATGATGGCGACAGCTGCGACGCACGGGAGCCTTCTCTAAAAGCTCCCCAGAGAGATTCGGAGTCTTTGTTTTTTTTCCCTTCTTTCTCTGAAAAAGACTTGCTGGGAGAGGAGGAGAGGTGTTATTGTATACCGCGGGCCGGCGCGAGCGATACCGGCGTAGTAGTCACTCCTGCGCAGCCGAGAAGGATGCGAGGGCGACGTGGCGAATGACGCAAGGACGTCTCGCCGTCCGCGGCGTAGCACGGATGGATGATGGTGTTGAGGTTCACCAGCCGGGCGAGGCTCTCCGCCATCCCCGCCGCCAATGATGCCGCTGCTCGGCTCTGACAAATCATCCGTGGCAGTCCCAGAGGGCTTCCTGCATTCCTTGGCCGAGACGCTACGCTGCGTTAGGAAAAGGGGGAGAGGGCGAAGAGACAAAGAAAAAATAACAGATAAATGTAGAAGGAAAACGGTAAAAAAGCAAAAAAAAAAAAAAACGCGGTGTTAAGCGAGCGAGAGTGTTGTTTCTACAGCGCCGGAGGTGAGGAGGGAAAACACTCGTACCTTCGACGCAAAAATGCGTCCGCACGCGCGCTTAGAGGAACAGAGAGATCCGAGCTAACGCGGAGTCACACGCAGCGTGCCGTTGAAACTTTACGCGCTAACACTGACACATACAGGTAGCGGTGTTTGCGGCTACGAGAGAACGGCGTACAAAGCGGGCGATACAAGTGCCGAATAGAAACAGAAGATAGAAAAAGAAAGGCACTAAATGAATTGAATGTCATCAGCAAGAGAGATAGGTGTTGATGCGAGTTCTCCTACTCTATTGAGGTGACGTACTCTGACTCAGCGCTGCGCATTGACGAATGTGTCTTTCCACAGCATAGCTGTGGATGGCTAGGAGAAACCAAAATTCTTCCGCCCGGCGTGAGCAAAAACTCCTAGCGGAACAGAAATTGGGCACGCCTCACTAGTCAACACAGGTCCACTAAAAATGAAGATGAAAAACCGGGCAGCAGGGCTGTTGAGCGTGATTATTATTAATGCAAGGGCACGACTTCGCCGGTATATATATATATATATATATATATATATTATATATATAATATATATATATATATATATATATATATATATATATATATATATATTACTTCCCGCTAGAATTACGTTGGTATTGTGACTGGTATCATGGCTACATTATAAAACTCGGTTATAACTTGAAATTCGGGCTGCAAAACTGTGAACAGTTCACACAGGCCAAGGCAGCAGCCGGTTACATTGAACTTCCAGAAAATCGAAATGCCAGCGCTCAGTTTTCCCCGAACTTGTTTCCGACGCGGTCTCGAAAACAGAATGTCGCCAATGCGGCCTTGTTTTGCGCATTCCGTCAAACGTCACTTATTGGATCGGCGCTCTGCTTCGCCGGCCCGCGAGGAGTCAACAAGAAAGAAAGAAAGAAAGAAAGAAAGAAAGAAAGAAAGAAAGAAAGAAAGAAAGAAAGAAAGAAAGAAAGAAAGAAAGAAGAGGGCGACACGTCGGGGATATTTCCTACGTGACACGAGCTGTTTTCGGAACAAGCAACGGAAAAAGCTGACTTTCTTTTAACCAAGCAGAAACAACGCGTTTTCGATAGAAATCGCGTTGCGTATTGCTGGAAATGTCTTCAGTTTTTTGTTTTATTTTCCAAGGGCCTTAAAGCACAGGATTCTGTCGACCTCGTCTCTTAAACGAGCCGGCCGTATATTGCGCGCCATACGCTGTATCTTTACGCACATATCGCTGTTGCGTAACGAAAAAGCGAGAAGCGAGTAGCTGATTTTGCAGCCATTATGAACTTCGTTTACTCTTATACCCAGGAACATTTATTGGAAGCGTGTTCCTTCACAAACAATTCCGGGAAGTTACGATTTCAGGAATAGAGTTGTAGGCTCGGATATTGCTTCTGTAATTTCACTCGCGTCGCGGCGTCATGTGAAGGAGAACAAGAATACGATCCACGGGACATTCATTTATGAGGGCAGCTGGTAAAATAATCTTAGCAGTATTGTGCCATGAATTGAACGCTTACAAATGGCGGCTTTATCAAAAAAAAGAAAAAAAAACGGCTACAAGTTGAGTTATGCCTCACCGAAGAAGTGCGCTAGCGGAAACCGTTCTTTTCACCCCGAGTTATTGAGAAAAATTCACGCTTTCTTTATTGAAAAAAAAAACCAAAACAAAAAGCCCAAGCACTCCGTACATATAGGGTTAACCAAGAAAGCTGAAACGTGCGGCGCCGGTGTTTACCACTGGGTTAATCCCAACGGTTCATTAAAGTTTTCTCGATTATCGGTTACGTCTGTCTAGAAATCTTAAATGGTGCTTGCCGCCCGTGTGTTCCCTTCTTCACTTTTAGTGGACCAGTAGTGAGCAGTGGGATTCGGCCAATTTTTGTGTGACATCTACGTTTTTGCCATTTGTCAACTCGTCCACTTGTCAATCCTACTCACAAGTCAGGTAAACGTACAGGTTCCCGATCGTTTCCATGCTCGTGTTACACCATAAGACACATTGTCGCGTTACACCATGGACACATCCGCTGGAAAGCACGCAGTGTCACGCCATCCTGGCACAATTTTCTACACAGATTATTGCTTCACCGCGTCATTTCATGGCCGTCTGGAGCCGCATACTCTGTAGGCGTGCCGCTGCAAGCACACCTATCCAGCACTAATCAAATTATCCCTATCTCTCTGATCTGTATCTTTCTTCCTGTTTTTGTCACTATCCTCATTGCCTTTGGTTGTGCACATTATGCCGTTACTTTTAAAAAGGTTCTCCAATGAAAATTCTAATGGACTAATTGGTTCACATTGGACGAAATAGAGTATTTTTATTGCAATTGATACGTGTAATTATGTCATTATTACTAGTTATGTAGTTTGTACCCTCCCCCCTCTCTAATGTCTTAATGGCGCTGAGGGCACTGTAATAAGTAAATAAATTAACTGAAAGTTTCAATGCGCTGCAACTTTAATTACAACATTATGCTGCGCTAAGGCGCTACGCGAAATATAATTGATTAGGCCGCCTATATAGCGATTGTACGTGGCCCACGTTGTAAACAGTAGGCAGACTGCGCTCTGTCTTGCCTCTCCCTCTCCTCTTTTGCAGTGAAATGTGCGCAGCTCGGTACAGGAGCGGCGCCAGGATTTGTTCTTTATTGGGGAGAGGGGGGAAGAGGCTGCCCCCCCCCCCCCCCCCCGCTCTATGGTGCCACCCCCACCCACCCCATCCTGGCTCCTCGGCATAGGCCGTGCGCAGGGTTCCCCATCAGGGGGGCGAAGCTTCATCGCAGCGCCCTCCCCCTCCTACTAAGTCAATGTACCAGGCAGATTTTGCGCCCCCCCCCCTCTCATAGGTGACTAGGGGGTTCAACGTATGGACCAGATTTTGCGCCCCCCCTCAGGTGATTAGGGGGAGGGCGGCCGCCACCCTGCCCCCCCCCTGTGCGCACGCCTATGCTCCTCGGTACTATATTTCCGGATGCCTCAAGACCGGCAGCGGTGGTGCGACCTTGCCAGTGCCCCTGTGTGAAAGGGAACGTGGACTGCCCGCTCGTACACACGCAGCAGCGTGGGATGTTTCGGAAGCTTGGAGAGAAGGCGAGTGTCGGTCCTCGCATTGAGTGCCGGAGTCACGGGACGCAAAACGCAGGAAGGACGCGTCGCCGACTACCAACCACACCACACCGTCGGTCGACGCTGCTGTGTCACCCGAGAGGATGGCCCTACCTGCCTATAGTGTGTCGTGAGCGGCCTGGTATGCAAGCTATGCCGCCGCTACTGCCCGCATTATTATACACGCGCGCACATACATGCATAGACACGCAACGCGTGGACCGATGCCGGCTCCCTCGCCGCCGGACGGAGGAGGACTACGGGAAGAAGAGAAAGCCCGCGCGATGCAGCTGCTACATGCACGGCTCAGGTAACGGCAGCAGCTATGTAGGCCGCGGCGATGATGCACTTTGGAAGTTCGCGTGAAGCGCACGCGAGATCGTAAATCGCGTTCACGGTGCGCGCCGTGAACGCGTGAACCGTGAAAGCGTAGCGCATCGCGTCTGTTGAAAGTCTTAGTTGCTTGCTTTCCTTGGGTAAGGGGGGAGAAGAGGGAGGGGGGGAGGGGAGGGGGTGTTCATACGGCTTCGCGGCAAAACACGGAAATGCGGCGGCCGAGAGCGCGCCGCCGCTGTACTAGCGTCACTTTCCCCGCAGTAGGCCGGATATTTAGAGCGGTGGAGGGGACACACAATGATGCTCATTTGAGCTGGCTGACGAAGCGTTGCATATACACGTTTACTGCTGCCAGTGAGGGAAAGGGCAGCCGCCGACGCAGTGCAATCGATGCTGAAACGAAGCTTACATGCTGACCACAACGAAGAAACTCGAGAAGTAGCTAAGGACCAAGCAGCGTGCAATGGAACAAAAAATGATAGGCGTAACCCTAAGAGATGGGAAGACAGCGGAGTGGATCAGAAAACAAACAGGAGTATTCGATATCCTAGTAGATATTAAAAGAAAGAAATGGACCTGGGCAGGCCACGTTATGAGGAGAGACAACAGACAGTCAGTTAGAACATCAAAATTTATACATAACGAGATGGAAAGCGCAGATGGGGACGGCCAAGGTTTAGGTGTAGCGACAAAACCAAAAAATTCGGGGGCATAAAATGGAATCAATTCACGTAGGACACGGTGGGCAAAAGGTCATTGGGAGAGTTACGTCCTGCTCTGAACACATGACAGGCTGATGATGATGACAACACCACACGGCACATCGACGCTGTGTCACCCGAGAGGACATAGCTTAGACGTGAACGGCATTGTATGCAAATGAGGCGCCACCGATCAGCGTTTCATAACTTTATAAAAGTAGAGCGACTGGTAGGAAACGTAATTAAGTGAAGGCGATGCGTTGCCATCGAAGTCAGGCTATACAATGCGGCGCTTCAAAGACAGTCTGTATAAAGATGCTGACGCTTTGTGCACTCAAAGGCATCTTAACACATAAGAGGTATATAAGCTGTTCAGTCCTCCCCGCCCACCCCCCTCCCTCTCGCCAATACCTAAAGGGGGGCGCCAAGTCTACTCCATACCTTTAGTAAGTCGGACCTGTTCTGTTAGCGTTTAATTTACAGAGTTATGGCGACACAGGTTTTTGACTACAATGGCGGCCGAGGACTCCTGATGGTGCATTCCAAGAGCTGTTTATTTCCTACCACATTTACCCCCCAAAAGCCGGGAACCAAATGCAGGCCGTAGTGAGATGCAAGTCATCATTTTATTTTTCATTTTTGTACCGCGAAGCTTATTTCCTTGTTTTTCGTCTGACTCGATCACCGGGGGAAGGGCGCCGCGGTAATATTGCCCCCCTCCACTCCACCCCCCACGCCACCCAACTAATAGACAACCTGTGGACAACCTGCGGCGCCTTCTCGGCCCGTGGCAAAGCAGCGCTTGTGCGATGCGCAATACACAAAGCGCTGTTGGTGTTTTTGAAGACTACACACCTTAACACTTTATTAATAACACTTGCCTCGGCTCCAGTGACACTTCTTGTTCAAGAATATTCATCTCTTCAAGTATCCATCTACTCCTGAACTTCTAGGCACACAAACCATTCTCTCCTTTTATGAGCGGATGAACACCACGAGCACGAGCGACGAAGTGTCCTCCTCGCCAAACTCACGCCGCTCCTGCGGTTTCCCGGGGACAATTATTATTTTTTTTTACCGTCGGCGCAAAGCATACATAAGACTTCCGGCGACTGCGTTTGCACAAGGAATCAACTCGTCAAAACGAGCGAGCTTTTCTCTACCACAGGACGAGAGGCTGTACGCATATAATGCTTCTAAACCCGACTCCTGCAGGATTAAGGGCTTTAGATTAGCGCCAAGGTCCAGATGGGAGAAGATTTGCATTGCCTCCGGCTCTCCGCGACCCGTAAAGGCACTACTACTACCTTCCTCGAGGAACAACTCGCATCTTTTTTTTTTTTTTTTCCTTAGGCATAAGCCGTAAAACGGTTCTGTCCGCATTTAGTCCGCGCAGATTTCAGGCGCTAATTTGACCGTTGCGAAGCAAACAAGCCTCCCCCCCCCCCCCCCCTCGTTTTAGACATGGCCAAACAAAGGAAGAAATGGGGCAGTACACACAGGCTCACCGTGTATACGTAGACCGAAGACAATGGCGAAACGCTGGCATAATGGCTGGCGAGGAGCTAACTTAAGCGGACCAGCAGGGTCTGTGCAAACAAGGACGCCTGCAGCTATCGCGTATATATAGATTCAGCGGAACGGGGAGCTAGTTGTGGGCTCAGGAGCGGGTGATGCGGCGGCGAGGGCACGAACTACTTTAAACTATGGAGGGCAAATACGTTAACGAACGTTAAAACGGTATTCAACTGAGCTATAGTTGGTTCATAGTCAATACTGGTTCGAGCGGCGGAACTGAAAAACGGGGGAACAAAGGAAGGATAGAGAAGCACGTCGCTGAACTAACAAGTGAATTTTATTTCCGTGCCTGCGGCTGAATATACACTTGAACCCCGCTGTAACGAACACTGATATAGTGAACTATCGGTTATAGCGAACTAAATACGAACTTGGTTGGTGACGCCCCATTTCAGTGACATTTAATCTCTATAAAACTAAACCGAAAACGCGAGAGCTGCCGCGACACTATCTGTAACGAACATATATTGGTTTCTCGCGAGGCTCAAAACTCGCAAAGGTACCATGAAAAGCAAAATAAATATTAAAAGACAATTCGCAACCACCGTCTTTTTTAATGTGATTGTGAATTGGTGCTGAAAGCCAATAGACGAAGTCGAAGATCACATCGTTCTTCAAATAAATGTGAATGCAGGCCCGTATTGTCTAACGGACTTTGTTAAGCTGTAATTTCACCTTCTCATGTTTTGTATCTCTAGTTTGAAATACCACAAGGAGGCAGGTAAGCATTACCTCGTTTATAGTGGGTTTGTGGCCTAGAATAATGCTTCATGTAGCTAGGATTTCTGTACGAGCCATAATTGCCGATTATTAATAATAATTATTGGGGTTTAACGTCCCAAAACCGCCATATATGATTATGAGGGACGCCGTATTGGAGGGCTCCGGAAATTTCGACCACCTGGGGTTCTCTAACGTGCACCTAAATCTATGTACACGGGCCTCGAGCATTTTCGCCTCCATCGAAAACGCGGCCGCCGCGGTCGGAATTTGATCCCGCGACCTTCGGGTCAGCAGTCGAGCACCATAACCACTAGACCACCGTGGCGGGTCCAAATTGCCGATTTGTTGTAGAAGATTAGTATCTCTGCTGTTACAACGAACCTCGGATATAACGAACTAAATTAAGGCCCTGGTCCAACTTCGTCATGAAGTTGTTCGACTCTATATAGCCAAACACGCACAGACGCCGACAGATATAGCATTGATAAGTAAGTGCTTCTGACACGAAAAGAAGTGTAATATCTCCCGGGCAGCTAATATCAGTTCGTGGAAACGACACGAGCCGCAAATCAATGCTGCGTATCTGGTGGCGCCTGTACGCGTGTTTGACTATACATTTATATATTCAGCTACGTGCACAGAAGCAAAATTCAGTTAGTAACAGCGACGTCCTTGGCTGTCCTCCCTTTGTCCCTCGTTTTTAACTTCCGCTGCTCGAACCAGTATTATCGTAAGGTAGCCCAGGTTTATGCACGGGTTTTGCGTCAAAGCGTGCAAAGTTAGAACGTCTGGAATAGTGCGTTCGATATTCAAATTTCGAAGTAAAGGAAGGAGCTTCTAAGCAGTGTGAAAACCGCTCCCCTCCCCCTAACATTTTTAGAGTTTTACGCAGTCGGGAGCTCAGGCATGTGGCTCAAAGCAGAGGTTGCAACAGTGGCAGTAACCACGTGCTAACGGTCTATATATACCAGGGTTGCCACTTGCGCTTATAATAAGCGGATTTGGGTTTCTTCCTTCGCCGAGTCGCTTGTAGCATTTTACAGTCGCTTGTTGCGTTTTGGGGGGGCTTCTTTGCCTTTTTCCGGCAAATATACTTATTTCATTGATCATCACGTTCACCAAGTGCACGCTTATCGTTCAATAATAGCGCGTTTGTCGATGGCTTTGTGTAGTTGAGTGTTGAAGTCAAAGGTACGTCGTGATTAAACAAGTGACGTTAATCATGCGCTGGCAAACGTGCATTCAACCGAACGAATACTACCCTGGAGACAATTTTAAAAGTATGTATGTGCTTTCGTTCATAACTGCGCATATTTTCGCTGTACAAGATAAAGTGATTTTTTTTTAACTCCCCTTCATATTTGAGTGACTTTTTTTATTCCAATTAAAAATATTTTCAAGTATGGGAACATTCCTTAAATTTGCGCTTTTTTTGGGCTTCTTTTGCGATGATTATTCGCTTGTTAGCTCGGTAGCATATGGCAACTCTGATATGTACTGTAAGTCCGCCGCGGTGGTGTAGCGGTTACGGTGCTCGGCCGCTGGTCCGAAGGTCGCGGGTTCGATTCCGGCCGCGGCGGTCGCATTTCGATGGAGGCGAAATGCTAGAGGCCCCTGTACTGTGCGATGCCAGTGCACGTTAAATAACACCAGATGGTCAAAATTTCCGGAGCCCTCCACTACGGCGTGCCACATAATTATATCGCGGTTTTGGCACGTAAAACCCCAGGTGTTATTATTATATGTACTGCAAGTCAGATGTGTCGAGTTAAGCGGCTTCTCCGCGACTTTTGTAGTAGCCATTGCGTTGTATCACCACAAAACGGCCAGCCCTAATAAACTAGTACGGTAAGATATAAGAGCGTTAATTAGAAATAAGGGAAACTATGTGGATGCACCCATTTCCTACAAGGCGATCTGTTCGCATTCAAATATAGCAGACGATGTCTGCATTGCGATGTTCCTGCAGGCGTACGTTCCATCCGAGTCGCATGAACAACCTCTTAGCAGCACCGGTAAACATCGCAGCGAGGTAAGAAAATAGGAAACAGGTTGTCACAAACGAGCTCTCATCATCGCAAAACAGACTCGTAGCCTATATAGATCATAATTCAGGAAAGCCATGACGTTAGTTTCGGATGAAAAGGACAATTTAAAAGAACCGAAGATGGCGGCACCTATGAACGGAAGTAAAATTGACTGTGTGCAGGTCATCAAGCTCCTATTCGCTCTCGTGCAAATAAGCATAAGTTGAAATAAAAAGCGGCGAATTATGCTAAAAAGAAGGAAGCATGACGCGTGCAACGTATACCATTGCAGTGATATCATGAATAAAGGACGGGGAGACAAAAACAAACCACGAGAGCGTCGACACTTCGGCAAAACTTCAGAAAGGGAAAGTGCAGCTTTGGTGGCATCCAGGGGCGTAGCCAGAAATTTTTTCCGGGGGGGGGGGGGGTTCAACCACACTTTATGTATGCTTGTGAGTGTGTTTGTATGTGTGCGTGTATATATAGGCAAGCAAAATCGAAAAATTTCGGGGGGGGGGTTGAACCCCCCCCCTGGCTACGCCCCTGGTGGCATCAGTGCTTCGATCACTTACCCGCAAATTTCTTCTCCTCTGAAGATCTTATCCAAAACCGAAGTTGCTGGCCGAAGTTGCTGGCCCGTGGAGGTGAGCGCACCGTCTCTCACGCGGCTTTTTCCCGGGCGTCTTTCAAAGCCCGCGCATTAACGAAGGGCGCGCGAAAATGCCGCCAAAGCACAGCGCGACAGCAAACACTCGGCGTAAAAACCAGAGAGGGCTGTCCCTGGGAACGGGACGTGCTTCCGAGACAATGGAGTCGCTTGTCACTCGAGCAGTTTGAATGGTCTCCGTGCACATATCATTCAGCCTTTCGTCCTTGGCTCTGAGCCGCGCGCTCGCATACGCTTGAGAATGCAAGAGCAACACTTCTCGCAACGGCGACACTGCTGTAGTTGGAACGAGCTTCTTCCTTGCCGTCCTCCACACGGACTCCTCGAGGTCCCGACGTTGAGTGGTAGTTTTCAGATATATAAGTGACCGAGTCGCTTCAGTCTTCAAACGTGCAACCGAAAACTATGCAATCGCCAATACAAGGGCAGCGTTTTATTGCTGCGTCAACTGTCGTAAACCATCGCTTACGATAATGCGACGCCCCTTTCTTAAACGTTCCAGCTTTTCAGCTCGTGCGGGGCGAAAGATCGAATACGAAACGAAGCCCGCGTAGTTCTGTGGATCACCGCTCTGTTTGAAGAAGAAAGTGGCGCTGACGTTGCAAGAAAAAGCGCTTCACCGATGGCTGCTTCGCGAAGAGCTGTTCGAACCGCAGATGCATCCAGGATTACTCGAAGAAGCACGTGGCGCCGACGGCTTCACCGCAGTAAAACGGAAACACGACACACATTCAAACTTCTGGCGAGAGAGGTCCGTACGTACAAGTACACACAATTTTCTCACATGATTTCCTTCCCCGTCGCTTCAAGATCACACTCAAAACCACCGCATCCGCTGCTAGATCCAGTATCAGTCGACAAACTAAACCATGACTTGCGATGAGCGGGCAGTCGACAAGATTGGAGTCCCTCGTGTACGGTTCGACGGCAGCCGCCCGACGCACGCGGCTACCGCAGGGGAGAGGAGCGGCGCTCTCGGTGATGAGACGCGCCGGAGCAGCGGCCAGGAGAGAGAGCCCGCTGCACTGGACCGTCGTGGAGATCGCCGTCGCACTGCTGAGCTGCCCGCGCAAAGGGGTACGGCCAGTACGGCACGGCCGCCGCACTCCTCGGGGAAGCAGAACTCCGACTGCCCTTGGGAAGATGCAGGTACCGCTAGGCGGCGCACACCCGCTGGCACACACAACAACACAACGGCTCGGGCGGCGAGGGAATCCGTTCGCGCCCAGATGGAAACCTGTTTGAGAGTCGCCGCCACACGCAGCGGGCAAGCAGCTGGGCCGACGCCGAGCCAAAGGCGAGCGGTCGCCAGTCGCGCCAGACGCCGAGCGGCCAGATCAGCTGACCGACCACTGGAGCGCACTTTTTTGTATGTCGTGGCGGGGCGAGACCCGATGCGCCGCCACTGATGTCGGCAATGGAAGACAGCTTCTCGATCGGGCGCAGCATTTCAAGTCCTTGGTGCTTTGGTTGACCTGTAATTTGTGTTGTTGCGAGAACTGGAAATAACGACGTATGCATACATAATACTGCCACGCGGTTGTGGCGGTGAAGAAGGCTGCAGAAAAACTCTTTATTCGGGCGAACTTGTGCCCGGAAAACGAAAAGTCAAGGTGCACGCGATTGACGATGTGCACTGATAGCGGCGAGAACAGTCGTCAGCCGTCGAGTGATCTGATCACTGGTGGAACAGCGACAGTGACAAGAACTTTTATTGAAAAGTGCTGAAGAAAATGATTAAGGTGAGCCGGAGGCTCGCCAATGAAGTTGACGGCTCCGCCCATGACGGAACCGGGAGATGATGGCTCTCAGCGACGACGCGAGCCCTCTGGACAGCCTGCAATTGATGTGTACAGTCCGCGCTATGCAGTAGGTCATTCTATTTGTCCTCCTCTTTTAAGTTGGAGCACAAGTTGGACGGGCATAGCCACAGCATATGATCGAAAGAACAGCACTCATGCCCACACTTAGAGCACGACGGCGGAAACTGGAATCGATCCGATTGAGCGCTCTGGGGGTGGTGTATGTTCGCGTCTGTAAGAGCCTAAGCGTGAAATACTGGGCCTTGTTCAACTTGGAGTTGGGGGAGCTAATTTATTCCTGCTTAGTCTGTAGTGTGATATGATTTTATGAAAGGTGGGCAGAGGGTCTTTAGCGGGGCAATCATGTGGCAGCGCTGGGCCGTTTGTGCTGGCCGCGGTGCGCGAAATCTCGCTCTAGACTGTGGGCCTGTTCGTTGGGGTTGCATTCTATATACTTGATTGACAACTCCGACAACGTCAGCCGGGGACCACGAGATGTGGTGTCCTCCCATCTATTTGTCTTTTGGTCTTTGGAGAGATTTGTGCACTATGCTATAGTCGCTTGCTTAGATATGAGGGCGGCTGCAAAGGACCTGACCGCCGTACGCGAGTCGGAGTAAACAGTCGTTGTGCCTTTGGCAGCATGAAGGGCCAAGGCTATCGCAGTCTTCTCCGTCACTTTAAGGTGTTTCGTGCAAACGGAAGCTGCGCTAATCAGTGTTCCATGCGCGTGTACAACCGAGATTGCATACATATCCCCTCTGCCGTACTTGGCCGCGTCAACAAAGAGAGAATCGGCCTCATGTGGATTGATTCTCTTAAGGATGGTTTTCGCTCGTGCGATTCTCCGGCCCTCGAACACGTCATCTTTTATACACCAGTCATCGAACCTTCCAGCGTTATCGCTGGTGCTCGCTTAAGCACTCGAATAAATCTATTCGCGTCCTGCGCGTAATTTTAACAGAACGATCTCAAACAATCGTGAATTAAGCTTCCCAAACATTGCAGCGCGGTTCGCGCCGAGCGTATAGCTAAAGGTTTTTGTGGGTGAAACCCCGAATACATCAAAATAAAGCAATAAACGCGCGCGGCAATATAAATGATAGCTTGCACGTGGCATAATGGACGGCTCTTAACTTACTAATACTCCATCATGGCGGATTTGATGACGTCAACGCAGCATGCTTACGTGGCGGTTAACTTACTTCACTGTGATAACGTTGCTGCTGGAACGTTTTCGGCCTCTGTGCATGAGTAACGAAGGACCTTACATGCGATGTACTACTAATAAAATTGAAGCGACATCACAAACTTAGCGTCCCACCATGTCGGTGCTCCGACATGGCGGTTTGAGTGACGTCAATTCAAGCCATCTATATAATCGTAGTCAAAATGAAGGCGGAGAAATGGGCATGGGCAAGGCGTGTAATCTGGTGGCAAGAGTGTCAGGGGCGGCCCAAAGCTAGGTGGGCAGATGAAATTAAGAAAATTGTGTTTGTAACGTGTCCGCAACTAGCACATGGCCGGGTTATTTGGAGGAATATGGGAGAGGCTTTTTGCTCTGCAGTGGGCGTAGTCAGGCTGATGATGACAATGATACAGTATATATTTAGGGTGAGCGTGAGTGTCCTGTGGAAAGGCGTTCCTATTGAAGAAGGTATGCTTCAGTATATGTAGCTCTTTTTTTTTTTCGTTCTGTGGATTTGGTGCAGACGGTAAAAAATGAAACTGGCATTGATGTACCCCGCTATACGATGCGCGCTCTCACGAAGTTAACCAGTGCTCCAAATAGCCCAGTGATTTGTACCGCCGAAGGTACGTCGTCTCGTTGCGAATTCTTGCGCATGTCATGAAACTCACTATCCACCGCAATGGCTACTACTCCCAGGGTATTAAATGACCTATATTCATCAGAGCCACACAGAACACGTGCACGGTGCAAAGCCTTGCTCCGAGCAGTTATCTCCTACGGCTCTGGGACAGTAATAAATGGCGTTGCAATCCAATCTGTTGTGAGCAAGACATCACCTTTTGTAAGGTACTGAAGTCAATAAAGCGACAGCACATTGTGTATCGACAAATGAAGCTTAATGCATTCATTAATTCCCAGCAGTAATCAGTGGCTGTGTCATCTTCATGATGACCGCGTCGACACGGGTTCGATTCCAGGCCGCGGCCGAAGCACACCTTTCTGTAAGAACGTAATACGAAAAAGAAAAAAAAAAGCTCGTGTAATTATCTTTAGGAGCGCGTTAAGTGACGTGCAGGTCAGTGCAACTGACGGCTTTCTGAGCGAGTCGCCCTCAGCGACTGCTGCTTCTTCAATGACAACTCTCTCATTAGGATGCCTAGCTAATATACTGGCGCCCTGAAAAAAAAAAAACGGAACACGGCCGCATTGTGCGTCTTGATCGTTCTTTCTGTAACTTTGTAAGCGCTTTAAAGAAAAGCTTATAATGAAATACCACCCAGCCCTCACCCAAACCTTGTTTTGTAGTCATTTCTTTTCCCAGTAACCCAGTATTGAGCTATAGTTCACCCCGGTGGTATAGTGGACGCGGTGCTCGGCTGCTGACCGGGAGGCCGCGGGTTCGATCCCGGCCACGGCGATCGCATTTCGATAGAGGCGATATGCTGGAGGCCTACGCACTGTGCGACGTCAGTGCACGTTAATTAAGGAACACCTGGTGGTCGAAATTTCTGGAGCCCTGCACTACGACGTGCCTCGCAATCATATCGTAGTTTTAGCGCGTAAAACCCCGCAAAATTATTATTATTATTAGTGCTGTGCAGTAGCAGTACAAAACGCCGCTCCCGTACACAGCATAAGTAATCCGCCCATGCAGTCTATAGGAGATGTTCTTTCGCAGTATACCAGACTTCCAGCTTAAGCCGGTTTCGTTATCTCCGCTCTGGTCCTCCCCGCAGAGCACACTTGACCGAGTTTCGTTTTGTGTTTCTGCATCTTGCGCGCGGAAAACAAGTCGTCAGAGACACACACGCGGAAACATTGGACGCCCGCTGGAAGTTGCGTGACAAGCCGAGCATATATACCGAACGAGGAACCGCGACGTTTCGGTTCGCATTCTCGTAACCATTCTGCTCGTTGTATACCTGTTTGGCTAACTCGGTCTTCCGCCGGGCAGTTCTTTCTGAGTAGGAATAATGGATCCCGTCTCGTTTCCTGAGCCACTCCGTTTATAAGGCCGCTTTGCACGCTTTTCCTCGGTTCACGTTTTAGCTTTAGTAAGGTAGAAATGTGGGCGAGTTCGAACCGATGCATACTTAAAATACGAGCGCCAAAAACAACGGAGACATACAGAAAAAGAAGGGCCGAGCGGTGCCTAACAACTGAAATGTTAGTTTTAGTTTGGCCATATGTCTGAGGCACGGTGCCAGTTGGATGGCGAACCTGCATACATTAGATATGGGAGCAGGCCCGAAGCCAGGGGGGGGGGAGGTGTTGTTGCCCTAGGAACAGCCCCCCCCCCTTCACGAAATTTTGATGAGGGGGGGTGTCTTACCGAAAAGAAATAACGAAAATAGGTGTCTTTTTTCTCAAATAGTCCAGGCCTTCAGCAAAGACTCCCCCCCCCCCCCCCCCCCCCCCCCCCCCCGCGAAAAAGATTCCTGGCTACGGCCTGCATAGGAGGTTCTGTTTTGTGTGCCTCATTTCGAATTTTACGGAAGAACAATAAAAAAATTATAGCAGCCTGCACTAAGTCGTGCCACGCGGTGTCACAGCAGACCCCGTGGGCACATAGCTGGTCCTGACTACTCGTTCTCTCGCCCATCATAGTTTTTGTACTGCACGCCGGACACATGGCACACGTGTTCTGGGAGCGAAGCATAAGAGGAAGACGACGAAGAAGAGGACGAAGAGGGCGCGTGCCGGTTCATGATGACGATGATAATCTTCTATCTACGACTCACGGCAAACCTCGAGCATAACAACTCTGCTGTAAAAGGGTTCGTCGGGCACAGGGCGGGCACTTCCAAACAATGAATGGCAGTTGACCTCCCCCCCGCAAACTCTTTCACAGGATGTTCTTGATAAAAACATTGCTGGGAGTCACCACTTTCAATAAAAATGTCCTTACTAGATTGCAGCCACTGATAACTCATATTTCAAGGTTCGAGATCAAAAGGCGCCAAGTAGAGCACCAAATATGCGAGATATTGGTGTTCAAGAGCATTGAATCCATGATCAAAAAAAGCCAATTGATTGAAGAAAGCCAACTGAAGAAAGCCAACTGACTCATGAGTCGACTCACTGGGACTCACTAAGAGTCAGATAGAGCCGTGAGTATGAGTCTGAGTCTGAGTGAGTTCGAGTGAGCAATATTTTCGTGAGTTTGAGTCCGAGCGAATCCGGCTGAGAAAAATTTCAGTGAGTCGGAGTCTGGGTGAATACAGCTGAGCAAACTTTTGGTTAGTCTAAGTCCGACTGAGCTGTAAGCGCAAAATATATTTCATGAGTGCGTCTGAGTGAGCTCCACATTTTTGCTTGTCACGCAGCACAAATTTTGGTAGACATCCATTAGTGAAACGGCCGAGAGCACCCCAAGACTGTGTCATGTAAATCATGCCGTACCTGAGATGCATCTCACAATTTTCATATTACTACCTGTCATTTATTTTTGTCATACAGTCATGTCATGCCATACCAGTTTTGGTTTACAGTCGCGCACGATTTGAAGGTGATCACACGAGCGTCGACCCTAATAATAATAACATCTGGGGTTTAACGTCCCAAAACCACGATATGATTATGAGAGACGCCGTAGTGGAGGGCTCCGGAAATTTCGACCACCTGGGGTTCTTTAACGTGCACCTAAATCTAAGTACACGGGCCTCAGACATTTTCGCCTCCATCGAAAATGCAGACGCCGCGGCCGGGATCACGAGCGTCGACCAAGAACTACAACAGCGCCACGTCCCAGAATACTCTTTCGAGGAGAAGCAGGTATTAGTCAAGCTTCACTCACTCTTTTTGCTGTTTCTTAAGCTGCGATCACTCCCGCCTGAGGAAGACACATTCATTTTTTTATGAAAACGTGACATATTTTGTTCAACTTAACAAGCCGTTCAAACGAAGCAGTGCCAAGCACCAGCTTACCCAGACCTTTCCCAGCAAGTTTGCTATCGCCCGCAGAGATAAGAGCCAACGAAGAATACACTTGATCGCAACGAATGGAAAACTTAAAATAGAGAGAAAGGGTGTATAGCTCGTCGTAGGGGCGATTGTTGCAGCATGGAAGAGCCAACCATGGCTAGAAGAATGCGCAATCTTGATTTTCGCTGTTCCGAAACTTACCGCTAGGCCCCTTGGACGCTATAGGCCTGTCGACGCTCGCGCGATAACCTTCATATCGCGCCCGACTGTACATCAAGTTAGCGAAACTGCCGCGATCGAGCGCTCCATGAGCGTGACATGTACATCATGCAGTTCATAACATGCAGGTCATGATTTTCATGTCGCCACCTGTCAGTTATGTTCGTCAGAAACTCATGTCACACCTTACCCATTTTGGCATGTATCCAGTTAACGAAACGACCACGAGAGCACAAAGTCGTAGGCGGCTATAGATAGATACGCTCAAAGTGCCAGAAGTTCGCTAAGAAATGCTTGGCATTTGAGACGAGTTGCCGGTGGGGACTCCCATCCTTCGCATTACACGTGTTATGCTTGACCATGTGAGCTACGAGGGTGGCCAATCCCAGTACACTTTTTTTTTTCTTTGTGTAACCCTAGAATTTTTAGGTAGTTAGTAGAGATAACGGTACTAGGCCCTATTCCGGTTGACATTAAGAGGGGGGAAAAAGATTTTGGCAGGGTACTGTAGGTAATGCGCGAGGCAGATGCAAAACCATAATGTGTAGGACACTCATTCTAACACTCTGTTAGAATGAGAGAATGGGTGTCAGGAAAATGAAGCGGTGCCGACGAAGACCGAGTGTTAGCTAATGTAGAAGTTTTTGACGTACAGGGGCGACGCCAGGATTTTTCGCTGTGGGGTGAGGACATACCGCCTAGCCAAGCTTGGGTCAGCTTTTTCTTGGGGTGCCGGTGGGGTCAGGTGAAAACCGACACCAGCACCACGATTCCCGCACGTAATATTGCGCCAACCATCGCGTGACTTTCGCATAGGCAAGAATGCACTTTCTTTTGCTTTTACTTTGCGACAGTGCAACTCGAGACTTCGAACTCATCGACGTAAGCGTTATGCTTTAGTGAAATCACCAATTACAACAGCTGATTTCGTCTTACGAAAGCACCAGCTGTAAACTATACGTCATGAACTCGACCCGTTAATTGGCAAACACCGCGTCGTGACGCGTATTTGAGATACCCGTTCGAGTGTGTGCATTGCTGAAACGCAGACTTCTGCCCTCTTGACTGGGAACAATGCCAAGACGTGGTAACATCGCTGAAGTGCCTTACGAGTTTCGGTCGAAGGAAACAGGATAACGTCGTCACGTAGGCGCCGCCAATCAGAGCTGCAACGTTTCAATTAGGAGCAGGGCACGGCGCGCGCGTGCGTGCGGCCTATCTATCGTGTCAAAAAAAATTTGCTCTTGCGCAATTTTTTTTCTTTCGCGCATATCGACCAACCATGTAATTCTATTGTTCGACATTCGCCATGATTGCGTTAGTTCCGGCCGGAATTTCTCTTTCTTTTATTTCATAACACGCGAGAAAATTAAAGACAAGTCAAGACGTGCATAACAGGCTCAAGGACAACCGTGCTAGATTGTTAGGGGGTATATTTTTTTCTTGACAGTGTTTTTTGCTTTGCTATGCAATACGGAGTGATAACACCTAGCTTGGATCGCATGTCGGGCTGCGAGACTTCGCACGATGTGTGTGCAAATTACGCTAAAATTACGCTCGTTCTTGTCTCACTGCTATTTATAGGTGGTGCCTGAGACATGGGGGCCATGACGTGTCTTTTTCAGCTCCCGCAGTCGAATCCGGCGCTTGCCGTTTACAAATGCATTGCCTACGAGATTTGCGGCTGGTACTCAAGGGAGAACTGCCGTTTGGGCGTATGTTAGTTAGGACATTACCTGTTATATACGGTGAGACCATGGTTGACGCAGCATCATGCTAGATCCCGAAGAACACACATCTTAGG
This sequence comes from Rhipicephalus sanguineus, assembly GCF_013339695.2. Taxonomy (NCBI): domain Eukaryota; kingdom Metazoa; phylum Arthropoda; class Arachnida; order Ixodida; family Ixodidae; genus Rhipicephalus; species Rhipicephalus sanguineus. The sequence goes on along the minus strand of NC_051179.1, from coordinate 69,477,732 downwards.
TGCAGTACGTTGTCATTAAGAAAGAGACATTGCTTTCCGTTATATCGGTTGTATGGAAAAGCGCACGTGTGATGAGGTAGAAGTAAGCTGTTATAAAGGCTACAAAGATTTTCAGAACATGAGATAACAGGGTCATCAGCAGGTTACATGTTGATATACTCGATCAAGACGGTCAAAATAGCGCAAACTACACGGGATGGAAAGAAAGTCATGGACAACACGGTCATTTAAGGCTTAACTATTTCAACAAGCAAGCCAAAACATCCACCATTCTGTTTACTTAATAAGCGCTGAAACCGGAGTGTAAGGCTGTGTCAATAGTTTTTCATGACGAGTACGTTGACCCCCTCAAACGTTAAAGGCTTAGCATCTGTAATGCTTGGGGGATAGGTACACTGGTAACAGTATCTACAGGACTATAAGTTAAGGTTGTCATTGATGCAGGTGTTAATGGTGGCGATGATTGATGGCTCTGAGTCAGACGCATATTGTAGCCACAGAACCTGCACAGATATTGACTATTAATTTGTGACTCTCGGGCAGCACATTAAGAAGCTTCAACACGTTGCTACGTTGCAGAAGTATTTTTCTGTTGGCCTGAACTGTTCTTTAGTCATTCATTTGAAAGGGCAGGCAGGGCTCCGTGAAGGAAACTTTTGTCGCCGTGGCATTATATGGCACTCAGTGCGGCTTCTATGTTCACAGTGTACCTGATGCCGACATCTTCAAGTGACACTTCCGGTGTAAGGGTAGCAAACCAGATGTCTGAATTCCTGTTTACCTCCCTCCCTCCCTACAATCTTTGCTATCAGCCCTGCGACACGGACCATACGAGCAGTTGGTCTTCGAGGTTAGATATCTCCTCCATACTTCGTTAGAGAAAGGACACCACGTGACATTTCAGTGGCTGCCAAGTCACTGCGGCCTGATAGGCAATGAACACGCCGACAATGCTGCTCGATCAGCTCTTCAAGGTGACAGGATCGAGACGATACCCCTATCAAGGACCGATGCTGCTAGCCAACTTCGAGTGGCTGCACAAGAAATGACTTCCTCCACTTATAACACAGTAAGCAGACTGCACAACCACCACCGCCACTGCCCGACCAATCTGCGTCTTCAGACACCTACGGGACTACGCCGAAATGATGCCACTCTGCTTTGCCGTTTATGGCTAAGAGTGGCTTTCACAAAGTCATTCTCCTTTCGAATCCAAATGGCTGACAACCCGTTTTGTGACAACTGTGGTAGCGAGGAGACACTACAGCACATCTTCTGCGACTGTCCTCGCTACAATGCGCAGAGGAAATCCCTCGCCGTCGCTCTTGCTCGCATAGATCCCAGACCGATGACGGCAGGAACCATTCTGGAATGTCGTCCTGATAGGTCATCGCGGGTGAAGGCGACGAAGGCAGTGCTAAACTTCTTGAAGGCATCAGACCTGCACCGTCGCTTATAGACTAACGTCGTTATGATGACCGTGAAATGTGTGTGACTTTTTGTGCGTGCGTGCTCTCCTTCTCTCTCTCTCTCTCTCTCTATCTTTATATCTCCCCCATCCCTTCCCCCAGTGTAGGGTAGCATACCGGGCCTTCTAGACTGGTTAACATCCCTGCCTTTCCTTTTTCTCCTTCTCCTCCTCTGTATCCCCCTCTCCCCTTCGTAAAGTATATGATTCGTAAGCATAGTTCTGCATACCATTAGCAGGAATTCTGCAGCGAAGATATGGAATTATTTGAACGGCGTACGGAAATTTCCAGGAGGGACAGCCGCAGTGAACATTGAAATCCGCTTGCCTCTTGGTTTGCTCACATGGTAGATCGAATGCTCAGGAAAGACACTGGCCCCGGGTTCGAATCTCGGATAAGGACGAATATTCCGCTCAGTGAGAAGCTTTCATTCTTGGGAATTTGTACGGTCTTCCTTTCCAGCTGTTGCCAGCAAAACAGATGCTGCTGTGGCCTGCTTCTCCGGGGGCGGCACGTTAAAGAAGCTTTAGCCGCTCAGAAAGAAAACTAGAAATCAAGGGAACGTACATGCGCGCGAATTCACCAGTGCAATCTTGAAGTACACGGCCGGTTTTCTTTCACACAATAGGCTAAGGAACGTTAGGCAAGGCCGCCTGTCCGACACACAGGTGAATAAACGCGCCGGACGAAATGACGAACGCGGTCTCCCGTTCTCGAAGAATCCAACAACGTAGGTGTGGGCGCCGAGATCCTCATTGTGATGCTCTCTCCAGCGGAGCGTTGCATATGCACTCGAGTAACGTGTGACTCGTACAGGATCCTCGTCTTTTCTTCATTTTTTTTCTTTCTTTCTCGTCGGCGAGCTCGCTCTTTTTTATCGGAGTTGTCGCGCTTACACAACCTCGAGTGTCTCGCAAACAATGCCTCGCAGCGAGAGGAATGAGTGTGTGATCGGATGACTAAAGCGCGAGCGGAGCAGCGATGAAAGAGAAACAATGTGGTCCGCGTATCACGCGCGAAAACAACGGCAAGTCCGAGCGCATACCTTACCGAGTAAGGTTGTCCTTGACGTAAAACGGTGTTCATGCTCGTTCTTACACTCTTTCCTTCCTTACGAAGCCTCAAAAGACGCTGAGTCACGGTCACTCTCCGACCACTTGGCCTATCGCGACGTGCATTACGTTTTCCTTAGTGGTGCATGAGTTATCATTTGTGTCGACATTTGTGTTTTCCCGGTTTCGCACATGAGGCTAAGAAGCCGGCAACTTACAGCCACTTGTGAAAAATGTATATTGCAAAAGGCGGCTGTCTACTGCGCTGGTAGCACATTGTGGAACATTCTTCCTGTTTGAATAAAACAAAGTAAACATTTTTCTATCAACCTGACACACTATTACAAACACCTGTAACAATGAGCAAATATAATTACGCTACCTTGTCAGCGACCTGCACAAACACATAAAAACGGTTAAAATTGATATTTTGTGCTCATGTATATCTCTATTTTCCATGTATGGATCCAAATTAGCTTCATGCTAAGCATCCAGATGCTTCTCATGTATTTATCTTTTTTTCTGGTGTTTTAGGGCAAGTAAAATTCCGTCTAACGATTCCATTCAATTATTCGAAATTTCGAATACGAATCGAATTATTCTGAGCTGAGGATAGAAAATGCGCGCAAACTGGGACATGGACGCGTCCTACGTAATACCGGCTCGTATTCGATTCGAGAACACTATTACAAACTATTTCGAGATTGTCGGGTGATTCTTTTAGAACGATGTAAGCAAAGATTGTTTAGGACGATTCTCGTGTGTAAGAAAGATGTGGCTGCTGCCGCATCTTTTACTCCACAATTGTCTTTGAAGCGTTCAAGAATTCGTTTTAACGCATCGTATACATATGCAGACTTGTTGTTTCGGTTTATTGTTTGGCGACACCCCGTGTTGAAGGATTTTTCATCTCTTCAAGCTTTCATTTTCCGCTGTGCTTAGGCCTTGTTTGGACGTATCGAAAAAGGCAGTTTCGATTCCACTCCGCTTTTTTATTTTCTTATTCGAACCCAATCTAATAGCTTGAACGCTTCTTTAAAATATGCAGTGGATATCGTCGAATAAATTGTGTCTCCCTGCCTGACCTTTTTCTTGATCTGTATTTTTCCGATTGACATCGGAATCCGATTTAACATCGGGTCACAGTGTCATTCATTAGCAGGAAACGAGCGGCAGTATCGGATTGAACAGAAAACGCTACACCAAAGAGCTCTTCGGCGTGGTGTCGTTTTGCATGCGATACGTCAAACCCGAGATATACACAACAGGCGTTACGCTTACACAGCCGTCGCCGACCCAGCTAGCCTCTCGCAATTTCGTTCTGAACCGGCGTTCGCACATAGTACAACAGCACAGCGTATAATGAGCAGGCGCACACCCACGGTTGGAACGCGCGACACTCTCATCCGTCTTCGTTTACGAGTTCTGTGTAGATTTTCAGCCGTACAACGAGACACAAAGGAATAACGAACACGACCAATCCTACGGCAGCAGGACCTTATCGAGCCTGCGCACCCATTTCTGTTATCGGCGCTAATTGATTACCGGATGCTCGCCACGAAAAAAAACAAAGCCAGTCAACTGTACACGCAAAAACGACTGGCTTTTTTTTATTTTCGCTGCAGGACAGAAAGCAGAGCACGAGGCGAAGCGAACCGTGCTGCAGACGTTATGCACTGCACGCCACCGCTCACTCTGCAGGTACTGCTTGGTAAAGTAGGCCAACACCGCGTGCGTGAGAGCGATTAATTAGGGGCGGTTCGTTTGCGCGTCCTGACTGTTAATCAAGACGACGAGACCACTTTGTTACGTGTACAACAACGGGCAGGCCTAAGCGGGCACGCAAACAGGCAACGCTGTTCGCGTCGTAAACTATATGGGTAAACTGCGCGAAACGACGTGGGCGCTGAAGCGCGGCCCATGCTCTCGGACTGTTTCGTGGCTTCCACGATCACCAGCAAGACGACCGTGGATACTACCATCGTTGGGAAGCTGTAAGAACGGAGACAAGTCTCAGCTGGAGTTGCTGTCAGTTGTGCACCGAGAAGGTTTCTACTTAGCGCAAAAAAAAAAAAAGTTCTTTGAAGGGGTACTGACACAAAAATTTTCAATTCTCATTTTTTTTTTTTTTGCATCAAATGAAAGGCCAAGCCCTCAAGAGCCTAGAAAAGGTAGTGCTAAGCGCGAGTGCACCCTGAAAGAGTACTTACAGTATGTTTTTAAAGGCTAGTTTCGGTTCCTACTGTACCCTGACGTCACAACACGATAGGAGCATCTCGTCACGTGCTCGCACAATATATAGTGACGTTTCCACGGTCGTTTCGCACCGTGGCTCCGTTGGTGGCGCACGAGCTGTCATTTTGAATGTTTTGGTGACGCACGAGCGGCCATCTTGGAAGTTTTGGTACCTGACGTTATCACAACTAGTCATACTACTGCGTAAAGTCACCAGAATTAGTACTGTAGCCTGATGTCAAGCTAGTGTCGATGTCGGTAGGTGCGCCATGGAAGAATTGACCTTAATATCAAAATAAAATATCTTATCAGCACTTGCTCAGAGCCGTCTTTGCATACAGGAGGTTTGTATGGCAGAGTAAACTGGCCTTCGAAAAATGGTGTGAGCACCCCTTTAACCAGGGTAGAAATGAATGCGACACGCACAAGCGCCTGTGTCTGTCGCATTCATTTCGACCCTTGTTAAAAAAGTTTTTTTTTTTTTTTGCGCTAAGTAGAAATCATAAACTACCAACTAGCCCGAGCTTGCATATTGAGAGGGGGAGAGAAATAGCGTGCGACAAATTTATTTATCTGATCTTAAAAAGGAAATGGGCTGCGGGGTGAAGGCGGGAGAGGTTGTCCTACTAGCGGTGGGCCTCCTCCATCATCTCAGTCCAACTCAGGATTGCGCTTAGGCGTTGTAGCTGCGCATGACAGCCTACCGCAGCTCCCGAATATTTAAAACACTACTAAGGTTACAGGGAGAGGAGTGGCTTTCGGATTACCGTACAATGGCTTAGGTGCGCCCTTCTATCTGTCCAAAACTTGCTGGCTGAGGAAACGTATATTCCCTGGTGAAGTATGCGACGTAAAGCAAGGGAGAACACAGTGGATTAAACAGCGCTACAAGGATTAAAAGAAGACGGGAGACAGAAACGTCACGTACGACACGCATATAGCAAATGATTTAATGAAAACTAAAAACGCGAAAGGCAGGTGGCCATTGTGGGCAAACAGCGCATTAGCAAGCATAGATGCAAGCACTGGTTCAAACCCGCATATTTTATCTGCTTTTTTTTGTTTTCATTAAATAGGTTGCTAGGTGCGCTTCGTATGCGATGTTTTTTTTTTCTGTCTCCCATCTTCTTGTACACCTTGCAGCTGTGCTTAATCCACTAATATGTTCGAACTATACACAAGCTCTCCTGAAAGAACATGCAGTCCCAAGCCCGGTGCACACGCTCTGACTGCTCTTCCTCGGTAGGGAACTTCAGATGGATCTCCCACTGCTCTTCGTCTTGGTCGTGGGTGCGGATGTGATTGGTGCAGTGCATAGGGAATCCCGCATTTAGCGGGCTGGAATCTGTGGTACTGCTACTAGTACATTTCGCACTTACAAGCGTGCACTTTCTATGCAGTACAAGGTCATCAGACTCACGCGTGTTAATGCTGCATGCATCTGTTTCCTTCCTCATATTACCCACCCTCAGGCACAGCAAGTATCCACATTCACCTCTCCGGAGGCCTCAAGGTGGAGCAACTCTTACAGGATCCCTCATTTAAGCCTGAGGATTACAAAGAGATCTCGAAGGAAAGCGTCCCGATTGCTCGGCGGTACTAATCCGGCCAGTGGGCGTTTTCCGACGCATGTTCCAATTTCACAGCGGTGGTGTTTTCAGCCAAACAGCGATGCCGTACCAGCTATTTGAGCCAATCGCAGCTACTAAGAACGAGAGTTCGACTGTGGTGAGAGCTCCCTTTTCAATATCCAGTAGTTCCCGTGGCAGTGGAAGATGTTGCACACCCTATGCGTTGGCTGCGCTCTATAATGCAAGCAATAAGGTTGGGGCTGCGTAACCAAGGCTTCGTAGGGATACATGTTAGCGCAAACATGTATCCCTGCGTCGTCAACCGACTCGCCCATCAATGAGTCTTAGTTGTCCAAGGCTTATTCAAGCAGGAAGCAATTTACATCAACACCAGTGCAATGACGGAGAAGTTCCAACGAACACTTTCGCAGTTTTTGCAATGTGCAAAGCTGCATGCGGTTTTAGCGTCAAGCATTATTAGGCTCCGTAATTCAGTTTCTTCGCATAGTTAAAGGGATATCGCGAAATTATTTAGGATAATTGTGCGAAGCGAATCAACGTAACTATAACCCCGCCTTAATTAAGGCTTAGATCTGCACATGAGACATCTGCATATACGTTCAACATCGGCTAATATGTATATATCTAGGGAACACAAACCTCTTAATAAATAATCAACTCCGGGGCTTCGCGTGCCGAAACCCCGATGTGGTTATAAGACACGCCGTATTTGGGGACTCCGGATTTCGACCACCTATATCTGAGTAGGCGGGTGTTCTTGCATTTAGCCCCCATCCAAATGCGACTGCCGTGGTCGGGCGTCAAAACTGCGCCCTCACCACTCTAAGACAGTGGTTCTCAGCCATGGATATTTCGGGGACCCCTTGTGGACCGGTTAAAGTGATAAGGGACCCCATCCAGCGGAAGACAAAAGAAAAAGGGGGGGGGGTCATTAATTAACGCAACATGCAGCGTGAAATAGGTGCCTTTTATTTCTCTTTGGCAAAGAATGGTCTAACTAAAGGGCCACGCCAGTTCGATCTCAGCAGCGTGTCAATAATAGGTTGTGCTGTCTGCACAACCTATTTGGATTTGGATGGGGGCTAAATGCAAGAACTCCTTGAGTCACATGCTCTGGCAGTGCCCTGCGTTACAGGATTTTAAAAGAGAAGAAGACTGGACGACGGCAATCACAGACCCCAGACAAGACGTCCAGCTTCAGGCTGTCCAGAGGGCCCGTGAACGAGCGGAGAGGCATGGCCTCTCTGTTCCGACATGGGACTAGCCAACGGCTGGGTGGGGGCCTACCTAGTTGGCCCGCTGCCTTGCCTCTCAGGACCACAATAAAGTTGTCTGTCTGTCTGTCTGTCTGTCTGTCTGTCTGTCTGTCTGTCTGTCTGTCTGTCTGTCTGTCTGTCTGTCTGTCTGTCTGTCTGTCTGTCTGTCTGTCTGTCTGTCTGTCTGTCTGTCTGTCTGTCTGTCTGTCTGTCTGTCTGTCTGTCTGTCTGTCTGTCTGTCTGCAGCCACATTCAAACTGTTTTTAGATATGTTTGCTCTTCAAATATCAAATCTAGAAAAAGGTGCATATATCGCGTGCATATGTCGAAGAAAACTGCTACAAAAGTTTTAGAGCCATGTCACCAAGAAGGGTAAACATAAGTCAGCTCCACCACAATGAAAGGTTGTTATGCGGCGAAGCATACAAAATCCCAGAAGGGGTCGCTGTCACGGGACATAGTGTTCCCCCGAAAAATGCATTTTTTTTTTCTGGGTATGGATTTTGTAGACCCTCAGAAATGGCTTCGCAGAAACCCTGGGGTCCGCGGACCCCCATCTGAGAACCACTGCTCTAAGAAAAAAGAAAAAGAGTATGTGTTACTCTTATCGGTGAGTCCTGACTTTCTGTGTATGAGTGTCTTCGAACACATACGTTAACTCTCTTTTGGGTCCCAAGAATATCTTGCGAGAGTATAATGATCTACAAGGACTTGCCACATATATGACTCTCCTTAAAGAGAGTCATATATGTGGCAAGTCCGGACTCACAAAAAAAAAGAGTCAAATGACTGTTTTCTTTTTGTGAAACTTGGCAGCGTGACACCATACGTGCTAGGCTATCCGGCGGGTAACCTCTCCTTTAAAAAAAAAGCTTGTGGAATTAAACGAATTCTTCGATTTTCTTGAACGTAGTTATATTTCGTCTATTTCATCTTTCGCTCTACCTTCCAGTATGCCACAGTAATGCAAAGAAATCAAATTTTTGAGGTTGATTGAAGTATGATTGGAACTATCTTCTCGGAGTGACATCCGGCATCCAGAACAACCAGTGCTTCGGTAACAGTTTAGCCAACAACTTATACTGCTGGTCGCAATAGCTTTTTCTCCTTTCTGCCTTTTTCTTATTATTTTTACTTAGCACTTGCAAGCGTACACTTACTACCTTAGATAGAATCGTATAACCAAAAAAAATGTTTTTTTTTTATTTCAGCCTTTTTGTTTACAGTGTTAACCGCTCTCCTATGTAATTCTTTCAGCCTCGTGTTGAAAAACAAAAATGAAATAAAAGTAAACGTGACCACTTTTCTATTTATTCTGCCAAGGGTTTATCATTTCAGGAGGTCCTCCGAAAGCTCCGCTTCGTAAAGTTGGTGTCGATATAAGTACTTTGGTTTTACACTGCCGTGAAGCAAAGGCGCTGGGCTCTAGTCCAATTGACATATTTGACACTGTATGTAATCTTATAGCAGCCAAAATAGAACAAAAACAACCCTCATATTAAATTTTGCTTTTCTTTATTGCGTAAGTTGTATTTGCTTATAATTCTTGTCTCTCCAATTCATTCTGCGCATCTTTTTTCTATCTCTTTTATGAGCAAGTATACACTTGTCTGAAAACTCTATACACAATATTACGTTGTTCGAGATTTTACCTCTTCTTATTTAATCGCTTCATTCATCTATAATTGTTCAGGAATACTTCACTCATGTCCCATTGTACATACATGCCATGTTCCACGCTCGTCATTATCGTCATCGCAATAACAATCATCAAGCGCATCTTTCTACAAACAGTTTCTACAAAAATCGCGCAAATTTCCTTGGAAAACAAAGGTTAAGTCTATGGCGCTCATAAGCTAATTTAATAGTGTGGACAATCTGAAGCGGATCATTTGTTTTGCATAATTGTCAAGGCAACTGCGGATTTTATTTATTTATTTATTTATTTATTTATTTAGTTAGTTAGTTAGTTAGTTAGTTAGTTAGTTAGTTAGTTAGTTAGTTAGTTAGTTAGTTAGTTAGTTAGTTAGTTAGTTAGTTAGTTAGTTAGTTAGTTAGTTAGTTAGTTAGTTAGTTAGTTAGTTAGTTAGTTAGTTAGTTAGTTAGTTAGTTAGTTAGTTAGTTAGTTAGTTAGTTAGTTAGTTAGTTACATGCAACCCCCGATGGTGGCCCGATGGTGCTGTCTAAAGCAGACAAATTTTGTGCTAAGCAGATACACGTCGCGACAATAAATTCTCAAACACAGGTGGCGTTGCTGTGACAGTTTCATGCGGAAATTTATTCCAGCTACGAAAGCCTTGCAAAAAAATGAGTGCTTGTTTATGTCAATACTGCATTTGTGCTCTTGTACTTCTAACGGATGATCTGTCCTGGATCATTCGTAACTTGGATTCTTCCTACACATGTGTTACACACAAACGAGCCGAGTCATTGTAAATATTGAAAAAAAATAAAGCCGTAACTATTTCCGCCGGTTTCCGAGAAGCGACCACCCCATATCTACGCGTACTTGTGATGAGTTCCGAGTCAAATAATAGCTCGCGGTAACAAACCGGGCTGCGCGTTTCTGTATTCGTTATATAGCTGAGTAATGGACGTGCTTGTTTCTGGTTCCGAAATAGAGCAACCATAATCTGAGGTTGAAAGCATGTTTGTTAAATAACGTATTGCCAGAACATCGCGATAGGCTCTCAAAGAATTACATTTCAAAAAATTTGACATAGGAATAGCCTTAGTCATTACGCCTTTTAAATGGTCATTCAAAGAAAGATTATGATTAAGAACATCGCCAAAGTACTTGTTCAGGCCGACACGTAATATATAAGATGTTCATAGTGAAAAGCAGCCCGACGAAGACACAGACCAGGAAGTACACAGGACCAGCGCTGTGTCTTCGTCGGCACAGACTTCCTAGTCTGTGTTTTCGTCGCGCTGTTTTTCGCTATGGATTTGCACCAACTAGCTCGCATCAATTCGCTCATATAAAATGTTATAGTCTCCAACCCTGTGAGTCGTGCTAATTGTGTGATAATTGTTTTTCATCATATATATTTATGCACGTTGGGTGGAAACTAACTCCTTACTAAGAATTGTTCCTAACTTTTCTAATGCTTCACCACTTTTAATAAAAGAAAAAAAGCATTTTGTTCCTTATAGTCGGAGAACTTATTACATATCTCATTTATCTAATCGGGGGTACCAGACAAGGATTTGAACAAAAGTTGTGGGTCCATGCGTTACTCGGGGCACATCTTCCAGGAGGCTGGTTCGGACGCCGTGACGCCCCTAAAATGACCTGCTTGGAATCCTGACGCCAAGCGAATTCTTCAACTTGGGGTGGGCCGGAGGGCAAGTTTATCGCACAGCACGAAAACCATATTGGTGAACTCGAGGGGAGGATTCAGCAACTTTCTGAAAACGCAGCGCGTGAACATCCGCAGAAGTATGTCGCAAACATCGCCATCCGTTTTAAAATGAATAGTGAACAATGGTGGCGCCTAAACGCGGAATTTTAGCAATGCA